>NW_019173764.1:0-128582 GCF_001646965.1 Fonsecaea nubica
GTAGCCTTCGTCGCTGTCTCTAGCTTCGTCAGCTGGTCGTAGCTACGTACTATTACTACTATACTACTACTACTACTACTATACTACTACTACTACTACTACTACTACTACTACTACTACTACTACTACTACTACTACTTTCTACCCCTTTCGTCATCCACACCACACCACATCGAGGTATATGTGTTAGATACTATAGGTCCAGGTCTGAAAATGGATTATCCGCGGAAATATGCAAAATCAAAGGATCGACAAGCTCGAGATCTCCTCTGCTCCTACACCAAAGAAAGCCATCGCCCTCTTAGTCAGCCACCAGTGCTTTATATATATGTACCTCGTACACAAATACCTAAAAGATCCAACCAACGACACGAGGACAAAGTAATCTTCGTTTACTGGCCCCCCGACTAACTCGGGAAAGCAAGTGTCTTGCCCGTATTGGGTCTGTGCAGCCTCGCCTAATTATTACGAGTGATACCTCGTAATTCGTCCCCACAGGCAGACTGACACGCCTTGCGAGTACGAGTACCTACATAATAATGCTTACTGCCGAGAGGCAGGAAACATAGATCTGGCCAGGAACTTGGCCTGCAGTATTCGATAGGGGAGACCTCTCAAAAAGAGGGCCCAGGATGCAACGGTCAAAAAGATGGGCGCGTTCCTGGGATGTGCCGGAAAGAGAGCTAGCTAGCAGCCAGATGTCCGCGGGTGCTTCGGCCGCCTTGTCAGCCATGGTTTCTCAAAAGAGTCCAGAGACCGGAAGCAAGTGGCGATTGTTTGGTGGTGGCCTGTCTTTTGCTCACGACACGGGTATGTCAACCACGTAATTACCCTCGTACATGGCCCCGGAAAAGGGCCCGGATGTTCAAACAAGATATATAAGAAGGATTTTCCCTTCATGTCTCGTTCAGGGCTAGGATGGAGTTTTCTGCTTTCCAAAAACTGATCTGGTGAGGAGAGTCACATCGCTTGGGTGTCAGGGTACAAAGTCATCTCCATGCTTACCTAGAAGGATATATATGGTGGGTATATATCGTTCTTGAGTAACCATCGCTTGGAGGTTCTGGACTTTCACCCGCCTCCTTCTGTGGTCTTACCGTACAGACTTCGCAGTTGTCGACCACACCACAACATCTATCCGGAAGTCATGTCGGACAACAAACTTATCGTCATCTTGGGCAGTGGACCTGGAATCGGAGCTAGCACAGGGGCACTCTTTGCATCCAAGGGTTTCAATGTTGCATTGCTCTCTCGGAATGTTGAACGTCTGAGTCAGGATGCTGCCAGAGTGCAAGCGGCCAATCCTGGTGTCACGGTCAAAGCGTACCCTGTTGACGTTGGAGACCACAATGCCCTGGCATTAGTGCTGGCCAAAGTCCACGAAGATCTCGGGCCCCCGGAAGTCGTATATTACAACGCAGCAAGAGTTATGCCCTCAAGGATCGGTCAGACCGCTCCGGACTTCCTGCTGGAGGACTTCAAGGTGAGGAGAGAACCATGGATTTGGCCCAGGGAGGCACTGAGCGAGATCCTTCTCTGGTCTGTTGTTGGCTAACTGGTTTTTTGATGCATAGAGCATGAACATTGGACTGTTTGTAGCGGCGTCGTGGGCGATACCTCACCTGACGGCGGTGGCAGAGCGACCCGGGTCTCATCCATCGTTTCTGTTCACCAACAGCGGCCTGTATGACCGTCCGCTGGCAGACTTCGCCTCGCTCTCCATGCAAAAGGCAGCGCAGTATAACCTGCTGCTGAGCTTGAAGCAAATGGTGGAAGACAAGGGTGTCCACGTCGGGGGCGTCAACATTGGCGGACTCGTCCTGGCAGATCACCCCATCACCAACCCTGACAACACCGCGCGAGCCCTCTACGACATGTACCTGCAGGACAAGCCCAACTGGCAATGGGAGGTCAAGTTGGGAGACTGGGATGAGTTTCTGAGGGAGATGGCGGCGGCTCAGAAGTCCGCCTGAGCCTTTCATCTTCTTGCGCAGTCTCTGCCCAGTGTGTGTACGCGCAGTGGACGCTCTGTCCAGTTAACACCACATATTCTCGACTTGATGTACTCTTGCCGCTTTGTCTTCGATCTGTGCTGTCTCAGACATACACTCAGCCCCCGTGTGTGTGCCTTCTCTTGTCGTGTGTGTGTGTCCCACCCCCTTTTTCGAGTCTCCCACTTTTCATAATTCCGCTTTGGTCTCGACTAAACGGCACGTGGGGAAATGGCGTGCCTCGTGGCCGTTGTTGCGCGGGGCTCCATTTCGGCTAAATCAACTTGCTGGAAATGAGAGTTAACTCTTATCTGGCCATTGCTGAGGGGGCAACTATCGAATTGAAGGTAGCAAGCTCGGTTCCTTGGAGCGGAAAACTGTTGTGCCTAGCTCACCAGTACCGAGAACCTCGAACAACACTTTGCTGTCCACACACACACACGCACACAGACTTGACTTCTCTTTCTTCTTCTCCCTGGATTTCGTCACCAGAACTTCATTTACTTTTCCCTTTTTCCCCCTTCCTCCTTGACTGGAGGTCCCTTTCCCATTCTTTCGTGGGTTTCTTTTTTTTCTGCGCGCAATATATACCCATTACATACATTCTTCTTCGTTGTGCCACTCGGTTTCTCGTTGTCGAGAGCTTCTTTTTCGAAATTGCTTGCGCGGATCCCCGATAATTCGACCGACGAAATCTCTCCGGTTTCCACACGCAAGACGATGCATTTCGCTTCGCTCCTCCTCCTTCCCCTGCTGGTCGCAGCGGACCAGAATCCCCTGTTTGAAAAGGCCGCGGGCTGGTTCGACAAGGCCAAGTCATTCATCCCCGGTGCCGCGCCTGCGGACTCGGTGCCTGAGCCTCTCAGCAACCCTCTCGAGGCGGGCGCGGCCGCCGTCGCAGACCACAAGGTCGAGAAGATCAACGTCCGCAACTGGCAGCGCAAATTGGCGCCCAAGCCGGACATCGAGGAAGAATGGATGATCTATGTGACGGGCGGGAACAAGACGTGCTTTGGCCGATGTGCGAAGGTGGATACCGTGTGGACTGTACGTATATTGCAACGCATTTATTGTGCTCCTGCCTTTGCCCTCTCCCGACCAGGAATACATTCGTGCGATATTCCGATTTGTTGGTGACTATTGGAAAAACTAACCATTGGCGGCAATCTAGGAAGCTGTGCCCTTGTTATCCGCATTGCCCCAACCTGCAGGCTCTCCCCCGCTCATCCTGGGCCTCCTCGACTGCGAAAAGGACGAGGTCGTCTGCACGGCGTGGGCGGCGGGCGTGCCCAACATCTACCACTTCCTGCTGCCCAAGCAGTCGGACCGAGGCGCAAAGAGCCCCTTGCACATCGTCCCGCTCAACGTCTCGAGCACCACCGTCGCCGACATCACCAGCCTGCCGCGGGCCTCCAAGTCGCGCTACCTCGACTACCCGGAGTACACGGGCCTACTGCACCCCACCGACGGCCTGATGGCCCAGTTCGGCGTCATCCAGCCCTTTGGCTACTTCATGTGGGCCCTGGGCACCATGCCCTCGTGGCTGATGATGCTCGGCATCAGCTTCATCTCCCGCCAGATCATGAGCCGGAGGATGGGCGGCGGCAGAGGTATCCCTGCTCCGGGCGACGCCCAGCAGCAGCCTGCCGCTCCTCGGGTCGCGCCCGCCTCTCCGGCGTCGCAGCCCAAGGCTGGTGGCGCTGGCAGTGCACGGAAGAGGAAGTGAATGAGATGATGTGGTGGAAAAATACGGGGAGGAAGGAGGAGCATTGATCATAATGGTGTGGTGTGGCGTGGTGTGGTGTGAAGGAGAAGGAGAAGAGAAGACATTGAATTTCCCGGTTGGAGATATCCTATTCTGAGTGGACGTAGGACATTGTGTCCCTGCCCTCGCCAGCTAAAAGTGTCATTTATTCGTTCCATGTTGTGGCCATTTCCGCCTTTCTTGATTTCCAGCATGAGCTCCCATGACAAGCCCGCTTAAACCTTGAAGCTGGACGTAGACTAGCCCTCCCTAATATCCGACACAGCAAGAGCTCTCTCATCGACGCTGCGCTAAAACACTCATTGCGCACGCTCTTCAGGTCTGGACGAATTGAGCTATCCCATCGCATTCCCATCTCGAACAGTGCCGTCTTTTCTCTTCTCCCTCACCAGCCCATCATGCTACCACCCTATGGCGCAGTGCTGGCTCCACTCTTTGCTGGCCCTTCGCGACCCTCGTTCACATCGCTCTCCCCTTCGCCTCCATGTCGGAGCTCCACGCCCAGCTCCCTCTTGAGCAGGTCGCTCAGATTGCTCCGGTCTCGTAGATAGATCCACTTGCCGCCGCTCTGGCCATCGTCGCCCAGGTCGACGGTCGAGTCGGCCTTCTCCTGCTGCGAGTCGCCGGGGACCACCCAGTCGTAGCGTTTGGGGCCGGAGATTGGGGAGGACAGCCAAATCTGCTTGTTCGGCGGCTGCTTGTTGATCACGTACGTGCCGTGCTTGGGGTGGGTGATTGTGAGTACACCAGCCTGGAGAGAGGGAGAATCAAAGGGAATTTTGGTTAGTTGTATGTTCCTAGTTGTGGGGGGCAGTTGGGAGGGTTGGATGGTGTCAAGTTCAGGTGCGGGACTTCCAAAGGTTGTCCATTGTAACGGGGAATGCACGTACCGAGAATTCCGCCTCGATGCCCTCTGAGCTGCTCTCGGCAAGCTCTTCCATAGCCAGCACAAGCGTGTTGAGATATTGGTCCGCAATCTCATGGTACTCGGAATCCGAGATCTGAGCAGCGCCTGATGAGGTGCCATGCGAAGGTTCGGTCTTGGGCGGGTCTGGGTCACTGCTTCCGGGTTGCAGTCCCTTGGGTCTGTAGAGGGTGGTGGAGAAAGACGCTTGTGGGCGAGAGACTGAGGTGAGAGACGTGGAAGCAGGGATAGCTAGACGTGGCACAGGGGAAGGACATGGTCGGCGAAAGAGGAGGGTTGGTCGCGTGGAGCGGAGGAGATGTCGGCTTGCTTTCATGGTTGCAAGGATGTCAAAAGTCTGTGACTCTTTGTCCCGGAAAGCAAAGAGTGTGAGACGAGAGGAGCTTGTCGCGTGCTTGCGCTTCAAGAACGAAACGAAAAAGATCGGGCAGTTCAGGTCAAGTGTCGCCAGGCACTGTCTGCCATTGAGTTGAATGGGAAAGTTGTCAAAAGTTCCCCGGAGCGAATGACGAATGACGACAGGGTCAATCGGTTCGGCAAACATGTAGCTTGGAGCTCCATGATTGGTGGATTTATGGAATTTCCCTGGACTGAGGACAGTGCCAGTTGACAGTAAAAATGGCACACAGTTCGAGACAAACCATGACGCTAATGTAATTGTCGGAACAACTATTAAATAGTAGTGTCTAGTAGAATCTCTTTAACAACGGGGATAAAGCTAGGTAGAGGGTGCTCCATGTCCCAGGCGCAACTTGTCCCCTGTCGCAACTGACTGGGCTTCTCTCACAAGACCGAGAACGTTTCCATAACTCCATTATACATCTTCAACCAGTCCCTTTTGTTACAAATCTTGGTCTTCACCCTGTTAGGCACATCGTAGCCTGGAGATGACTATCTGCCCGGTGTGATCACCACTGCGGTTCTGTAGACCAGCTCTTCGGCCAAATCTTCACAAATCCCAAGTACTCATGCTTGAGATTGACCGTTGACATTACATCCTTCACGATACGGATGGCAGCTCCAAATCATCCTCATTCTGATCTTGTATAGTTTCCAACCTCTTTAGCTCGCCTCCGCTAAACCGCACCTCTGTACGCTAGCAATTCACATATCGGCACCGCACCATTCGAAGGGTGGCGGGTAAAGGGAATGCACAGAGGGCTCCGAAAGTCAAGTGGCGGCAGTGTCATGGCGGGTACGTGAACCAATAGCTGAGATTGTGCTGTGGTGGAAAAGAGCAGCGGTTTGCCGTTCACCTTTACAGCAGAGTGGGAGAGTGTGCGGCGTTCTGCTGCGTTCGACTGTGGAAATGGTGGTCTTTATTCGCGCCAGACATTATCCAGATGTAATTCCGCTGCGAAGTCCTCTATTTGCTCAGATCCTGCGCTCGTGACTCGACGTAGAAGCCTGGATCGGGAACTCGTTCCTGGTGTATCTCTTGTTTTGTCAGAGGTTCATCGACTTCCGATACCGCAACCAGCTCTTTCACTTTCATTATCTGGCCAGCGATTGAAGGCGTGACAGGGTGGAATACGGTTGCCATCCGTTTGCGCAGACCGAGTGCTTTGAGGACATTTCCTGATTTTGCTGGTAGACCAATTGCAGATCTGATCAAGGTGATGCGGAAGTACGACATGGTTGATGAAACTGGAGCGTCTTCGGGAGAGTGCTTGTGTTCGAAAAGGAGTGCGCGCGTGGGAGAACTCGTAAGGGAATGCAGCAAATACAAGGAATCGTGACGAGCTGGGTGAGAGGATATCCGGCTGTGTTAATGGATTGAAATTGAGTTGTCGAGCCCAACTTTTGTGTCTTGCTGCGAAGAACAAATTCTAGTGAAAGCACGAAAACAACATCCGATCAGGGATCCAGCCTTGTCTTGGCAGCACTAAAGATATGCAACAACTAAGCTCACGTGCCGCTTTTGTAACCTCTCACCCTACGTCTCCTCGGACAGTGATGCTCCTATCACCCGTCATTATTGACACCTCACGACGATCTCCTAGCGCTCTATCACCTCCACTACCGACATAGGCCAGTAGAACCAGCAGGAGCTCACGGCGGATGAACTACCACTTACTCGTGCTAAAGCTAACGGTTACGAGAGAGGAGCGCACAGAGAGGCCGAATACAGTAGCCACCTGGTGTTTCGATCTGACGTAGTGGCTGGAGAATCTCTTTGGACTTCTCAATCTCGGCGGTATTAGTGAGTTGTATTCGAGATCCGGCAAGTTGTACGGAGTATAGCGTGAATGAACGCATTTTCCTGATTTCCACTGTCTCGCTAATGGCCGAACTATGGTTTAATTAACAACACACCTCACTAAATACCATTACTCAATGTCATTTTCCTAGGACAATCACGGAACTACACGCCGAGTGATTGTAGGTCACAATATCCCTCTTTTTCAGGCCGGAACTGGCGATCAAATTGGCCCATTCACTATTGGTTCTCTCCTTGCCGGCGAAAAGGATATTCATTGAGACATCTTGCATGGCAGCCTGCCAGGGGACGTTGGCGTCGGGAAGGACGATCTCGTCGATCAAGATGAGTGAGTCGCTCGCCATCGCTTCGGAGAGCTGGGACAGGATCTTGAGACACTCGGCATCAGGCCAATCGTGCATGATGCGACGAAGATAATAGAACCTAGCGCCTGGACCGGAGGCCGGGTTAGTCGCTGGGGTTGAGCTTCAACTTCGAGTATTATGCTGCGAACACACCTTGAACTGCCTGTCTCTCGAAGAAATCTTGCCCAATCACTTTGACCCCGTCAATTGGAGGCAACTTGTCAACCGTCTGAGGAAGATCCTCCAGAATAACACTTCCACCCAAATTGGGATACTTATTGAGCAGCTGCTTGCACTGGTGGCCATGTCCTCCTCCGAGATCGACAAAGAAAGGCCTCTCTGAGCCTGCCGTGACGTCGAGGGCAGCTGAGTTCAGCACATCTATGTCCCTGAGCCAAGCGGCGGACTGAATGGCGGTCATGATCTGCTGAAGGGCAAGAAAGTTCTCAGGATGCTCAGCCAGCCATTCAAAGGCCCCAAGGTTCGTTTTGTGCCCTTTCTGGAAAGGTGTGCATTTGTTTTCGGTGATGTCCTGGTACTGTCTTTCAGCCAGGAAAGCAGGAAGTGCTTGAATCGCAGGACCACAAGTGTCCAGACTAAAGGCTATGTGTCATTCAAATATAGTCGTATTGGGAGAAATGCAGCTTACGCATGGCGAACACCAGCAGCGGCAACGGGACTGGCCAGGAAATGAGTGATTTTGTTGGGTCGATACTCTGCCGATTCTGGATTGTCGAGAAAGCCTACAGATGCCAAATATCGGAGGAGACGCTCTATATTTTCCAGGCCGTCAGCAATTTATGTCGGATGACAAGTCACCAAGCTCACGAGAGGACTCACCAACCAACTCCGCGGATGCTTTGATATTCGCGGTCAACCGAGCCCCGCTGACAGTCGAAGCGTGTTTGACCAACTCCTGGAAGAGACCAAGCTCGACTGCAACATAGGTAACCGAGAGGGAGATTTGCTGAAAAGGTTAGTCGATATTCTTCTTTGATCCATCATCACCAGACAACGTACTGCGTTGAACATCTTCATAAGAACATCCATTGGCGACTCCAGCTCATGTTGGAGCCGCTGGAGCGCATCGACGATGTGAGGTTTCTCAGCGTCGTTCGCCCCTTTTGCTAGTGACTGTATATGTTCGACTATGGCTTCCATGACGGTTAAAGGTGATTTAAAGAGATCAGAGTCGATGTAGGATTCAACTTCAGCCAGGATCATACACACTTTATATACAATCCTCCTCCTCCAGTGCGATTTGAATACAGCCAATCACATCTGCCGGACTTTCCGCGTCCGGATATTCCGAACATCAAAGACCCTGATTGGTACCCGTCCAACTCAAGAATCCACAATATGATTCAAAATGTCGACTGCCTGAATCCTGTGACAAGTACCAGTCGATGGAGGAACTATGCTCGCGAAGAGTCCGACATGGTACTTGGTGTAGATACAAACCGGAAGATGCGTCCGCGCCGGCCAGTGTCGTGCCAGTATTGCCGTTCCAAGAAATTGAGATGCAGTCGCCAATTTCCCTGCGACAACTGTGCGGCGAAGGGATTATCCTGTCAACTCTACGGCCCATCCATAGAGCCATCGCTCGGAAGAAGATCGCACCTGCCAAAGCCTACTGCGTCGAATGGGCGTGACTCTGACAACTCGTCGAGAGCACAGAGGCCGGGAAAAGCAGATCATGGAGCCAGTCATGGTCTACCAACTTCATGGGACATGCAAAGTACCACTCTGAGGCCTCAGTTACGATCAGGGCCTTTTTGTCGACTGCATACTGCTACTGATGATGTTGAATTGCTCGAGTGGGATATGATGGATCAAAGTTCGGCGGTACGTGCTATCAATCACCCGCTGCCGTGGTCTTGGTTGTTGCTACTTGCCACTGTTCTTCATTCTTTGTATGAAATGTTGCAAGAAGACGACTGACACGAATTCAATGATCTCTTCAACGCCAGGTGCTTTTCTGCTCAGATAAGATTGTTTTCCGGACATGTCCTGCTCGACAGATTTCAAAGACCACTTCGTACATCTACCTGGATCCCCCTACACCGTCTTATCCAACTGAGCCTGTCAAATGCATCTGGCTACCTCGACACGAAGAAGCCAGTGTCTTTTTGGACAAGTATATTCGCGACATTACCTACATTCACCACGTCATCCATTCCGCGTCTCTTCGAAAGCTCATGGATGACATTTACCATGACCTTGACATGCGCAGACCCCTTCAGCGTGGCCATGTGGCCTTGTTGTTGAGCATAATCGCCAGTGCAACATTCTTATGGACGACTCGCGACAATCCAGACCTGTATCACTCGGTGGACGATGCGAGAAATCAAGCCGCCTCCTGGGTTACTGCAACACTGGACATGCTAGACTACTCTCGGCGGACTACGAACGGTTCTATCGAGGACGTTCAAGCACTGATAATTGTCTCATTCCTCGTTTGCAATATGGAAGGCACGTCCATTCGATACTATAACCTGGTATCTACAGCTATAACCACAGCACGGCAACTGTCTCTTCATCGAATTGACCACGTATCGCGTCGCGCACCAGCTGACTCGATTGAAGCTGAGGTCGGGCGAAGGGTCTGGTGGTACCTTGCTGCATTGGATTGGTAAGTCTGCTGGACAACCCACTACATTACCCCGTACTGACTAGCTTCAAGGATTCTCAGCAGGTTCGCGGGGCCCCATGAAGGGATCTGCACCATACAACCACGGCAGATGACGGTCAAGAAGCCACTTAACATTCGCGACGAAGATATGGTGGACGGCGTTCCCCTGGTTGGGTTGGACCTCTCGCAACCGACCTCAATGTCGTATTTCTTGCAGAGAATACGACTCGGAGAGCTCTGTTACGAGGTCAGCAATAATTCTACCGCAGATCACGACAATACCAAGCAGCTCGATGCCCACTTTGAGAAGTTTCTCAGTGAATTTCCCCCCTTCTTCAGGCTAGATGGCAGGGATCTAGCAAGCCCCGACAGAGCTTCGAAAGACCCTGCGATCACTGTACAGACTTACATTCTCGTCAATATGGTGCAGGCGCGACGCTGCAAGCTCCACCTCCCAAGCTTATCGCGAAGCTCTGCCGAGCCGGGGCTGGCTAGATCGCGGCAGATTTGTCTCAATGCCGCGCGACAGATCATTGCGGCTGAGCGACGCCTGGAGAATGAAACAGACATCCCTTTCGCCCTGAGCCGCTTCAGATTCGGCGGAACACTATACTGCCTCTTCCTGGCCATCATTGCTCTGTTGTTAGACGTCTGCCTGAACAGAGTCGCCGAGCCCGAGGACAGCCGCAGAACAGAACTGGCACAGGCATTTCAGATATTGGAGCAAGCCAGAAGCCAGACGAAGATGGCCACGACGTTGCTCGAATCTCTTCACGGGCTGGTGTCCAAGTACAAGGTATCGCTGCCCTCTGTAAGCCACGACGTCCTTACCAACGAGACCATAATGCCACTTGATACAATACCTGATGCACTCGGCACAGGAATGGGGAGCAACAGCGTCGATCTGTCGAGCACGGAATTACCTTTCTTCGACGACGTTTGGCAGACCTTTGAGGGTGGAATGTTCCTGGACGAGATCGACATAGACAGCATGTTTGCGGAGATGAATGCGTGTATATGACCAAGCTGCCCTGGGGGCGAAAACGAATGCTTCACTCACATATGAAATGGCTATGGTGTCATCGGACGCTTGTACAACCCTGTGCTAACGATCGATTGCGAATGCTAGGGCCCAATGCATTATGGGAAGATGTAACTGTGTAGCCTCGCCAGACGAGAACATTACAGAGTCTCTGATGCTAAAATACATGGGTAGGAATATAGGACTACGCAGTCTATTTCAGGGAGGGAATTTTGTATGTACTCATGCACTCACCCGTCAGTCGTGGCTGGGTTATTCCATCACACTATTGAAATTTTGCCCCAGATTGGTGAGATCACTTGCCTACGAACGTATATATACCGAGTAGGATGTGAGAGTGTATAGAAGTCTACATGCCGCCCTCGCACAACATTGCACGCGTTCAGTACGATTGCAGCCTTTGCAGGTTCTTCTTTTTCACTTCGTCTTAGACACCACCAACCCGTTCTTCAATATGTGGTATACATGCTAAACGTTACAATCGGGATGAGAAAGGAGGGGTAAGTATTTAGGGGAAATAGGGGATAAATCGCATCATCCAGATAACTTTGTACATGTTGTACGTGTATAGACAGGACGGAGATGGTGTTCAATTTTTTTAGTAGTGAGCCAAAGAGGTCATGGCTTGGCCGGTAATTACCCGTAGGTCCGCAGCCACATAGGGCTATTACATAAAAACACACACAAACTTTGAGAGATATATTTTAGAGAAGCAGAATTTCTTCCGCAATCGACCATAGGATGTGGAATACAGGGCTTCCCGTTCGCTCAGCCGTACTTAAGCCACATGCCGATCCGTTAGTACTACCGTGGGTGACCAGGTGGGAATCCGGATTGTTGATTGTTTTTGCCTCCTCTATACTTTTTGTGCGGGTGTTTTTTTTAAGTTACTGCTTTTGTTTTTGTTTTGTTTTGTTTTGTTTTGTTTTAAAAAAAAGATTTGTCGTTCTGACACGATCAAGGAATCCTTTCTAGGTGCGATCTCGAAGGACAGTACTAGGGAGAGATTTTCACAAAGCTGACCGCAGGAGTCAGTCAGACCTATAAACCTCGCTGGCTAACTGCTAAGACAACAAAAATGCTCCCCTTTTTTTTTCTTCGATTTGCTTAAACAAGACATAAAAATGAAAATATTCCTTGCTACAGAATATGTGCAATTTCTTGCTGGGTAGCGACGCTTTCCCGCCTCTTTTGAGACTGTAGGAAGCCACAAGCGCACCAAGCATTACTTTCAAACATAGCTAGGAACTACGCCTCGTGGCTCTGTCAACCTATAAATTGTACCAATTTTTTCTCCATCCTGCCCTCCACTGCCATGCTCGACTCAAGAGGAACAAACCGTCCAAAAATGATAAATTTCGACGGCATTGCAATCGCTCGAGGTGAGTCGGGAGCACAGGTCAGAAATGCCTTCGGCACAGCTGTGATCAACATTATATCCTCTTCTTGTCGAATACCTGTCCATCTATCCGGAGCTAGGCTATCCACGCGCTTTCAGACCCTGGTCGTATCGCAGGACGGCGTTCAACAACACTTGCGTTCCCAAAGCACTGTCAAGTTTCAATTATTAGTGTGCGGAGATCTCTAATATGACGGTTTTGCGCTTGGCTTACCAGTGCTCGGGTGTGGAATACTCGGTCGGGTGGTGTGAGATGCCGTTCTTTGACGGGATAAACACCATCGACGTGGGACAGATGTACGAAGTGTTGACGCTGTCGTGGCCTGCCCCAGCAGGGAGTTCTCGATACCCATCCTTACCCACGAGCTCGATCGCCGACGACCGCACCGCGTCGATGCAGTCTTTGTGGAACTCGACCCCGGCACTCCTCCAGATCTGCTTGATATCGACGGTGCAGCTGTTACTCTCCGCTATCGAGGCGCACAGTTCTCGGACGATATCGGCCATCTTGTCCAGAGTATGGTTGGAGAGATGTTCAATGTCGACGCTGAAAGTGACTGTTCCAGGAATCGTGCCGGGCGACTGTGGTTCGGAATTGATGACCCCGACGGTGGTCACGCCCTTGTGTTCCCAGGCGACGGTATTTATGCGAGAGATCATCTGCGCTGCTGCGAGAAGAGCGTCGGCTCGTCGATCGATCGGCGTGGTGCCACAGTGCTGACATCGCCCATTTACCGTCACCATGAGCCAGGTCATTCCTTGAACTCCAGTCACGACGCCGACGGACTTGCCGTCTTCTTCCAGAACGGGACCTTGCTCGATATGATATTCAAAATGAGCCGAGAGAGGGTTTGCAGTGTGAGTGGCCTTGACAGGTCCAAGGTATCCGATCTTCGCGAGTTCGTCTTTAAAGCGCAGGCCATCCGAATCTATGTGGTTGTATGCGTCTTCCAACAACACGTTGCCCGCCCATACAGCGCTGGATAACATACCCGTATTGAAACGGGCCCCTTCCTCGTTCGTCCAGTCGATCACAGCGATCGGGGCGTAGGTGGTGTAGTTATTTTCGTGCAAGACTTTGAGGATCTCGACCCCAGCTTGGACGCCCAGGATGCCATCGTATCGTCCTCCTGCGGGCTGGGTATCCAGATGGGATCCGATGCCGATGGGGGCAATGTCGTTGTTTTGGCCCGGTCTGATGGCGAAGAGATTCCCCATCTCATCGACCTTGACCGTGGCCCCGTATTGCTGCACTGTGTCGACGAACCAGTCGCGGACAGCCTTGTCTTCTGGGGTGAGAGTCAGGCGTCGAACGCCTCCTTCGGGCGTCGCTCCCCATTGTGCGGTGTGGTGTAGGGTGTCCCATAGTCGCTGCTGGTTGACGGTCAGGGTGGAAGCAGAGTAGAGTCCGTGTCTGGCGGTAAACGATCGGACTTGAGGGGTATTTTGGCGACACTGCCGTCTTATCAAACCCCTCCACGCGTTTCGTGATGACGCTGCGAAAGGTGCATGGAGGAGTGAAAAAGCAGAGCGGATGGGATTCATCGTCGTAGGATGTAGATTGATGTCTGGGTATACACATTCGAGTTCATCTAGCAGATTAGTTCCCTCTCTCTGCCCTTTATATTACCTGCGGAACAACATCGTACATACGGTGTGCCCACCATGAATTTCTTTCCTGGTGTAAGAGATCCTCCACTCTCCATGACTACGAGATATTCGTAAGTGTATCTGTCCTATTGATCCATACCGAGTCCTCCTCTCCCAACAACGTGCTTGGATTTTCTGGTGGTGCAAGTGCTTCTCCTCATTCTTCCTCCGTGGCATCAAGGACATGGATCGACGTTGATGGCCCCTCCTTTGTGTATACCTCGCCATGGTTGGCTACAGATACAGTGCCGATATCCACCTGATTTAGTGTCGATGCGCCAATGCAAAAAGAGACCCCAAGCGAATGCCTGCCCCTTGGTAGCGATTTCAGATTCCCCCGAAAATGATCCATTGTGCCCGTGTGCCCGTGTGTATCCCATTCGTGCCTTTGTCAGTCATCGTCAACCCTCTCTCCTCTCCTCTCCTCTCTCTTTCCTTCTCCAGATCTTCATGTTGACACTCTTGGGGAGATGCTCCACTGCAATCCTTTGCCAGGATTATCAACTCCACCAGCCACCCAGGTTCTGCATGGGCGACTGATACAGTGCCGAGATGCAGGAGAGGGATCGACATGGGTCCGCGGTTCGGTTGCCTTGTGACTTTGTAGAGGGGAGTGCGTGGGTGGTGATGTGACGGTGAGACTCGCTCGAGCATCATTTTCATGGTTCTCGCACCTGTGGACTTGTAGATACCTAACTCTGGATACAAGATATAAAAAGGGCGATGTGCTTCAAGGCCCTCCAGAGAGATTTCGCTTGGGTCCTGTGTATCACTCAGCTATAACACACTGCATCAAGTGTCCTATACACTTTTACATTCCTGACAAGCCAGAACGACTCTCAAAATGGGGCTGAAGAGAGCAGACCTGCGCCTCAATCACCCTTTCATCCAGAACCTGATTGCTGGGTACGTCTCTCCCTCCCACGGGTTGTCAAGGGTTGTGTTCTGATCTCGTCGCCCAGGTTGATGCTCCTATGTCTCCCGGGCATCTACCTCGCCTTGACAGGTCTCGGAGCCGGTGGAGGGAAACCGTCGTCTCAAGCCGTGGCAGCAAACGTCAATGCCATCCTGTATGGTGTCTTCTTCATCACCGGGTGGTTTGCGGGCTCGGTGATGAATCTCATCGGCCCAAACTACACGGTCTTTCTCGGGTCGATTGGATATAGTCTCTACACGGGTCAGTCAACTATATTCCTCGAGAGGACCCTCGCTTTTGACTTCGCGTTGCTCACCCTGGTTGCAGGTGGTCTCTGGTACTTCGACCGAAGCGGACACTCGTGGCTGGCATACCTCGGTGGAGGCATTGAAGGGGTATCGGCGGCGCTTCTGTGGGCGTCTGCCGGCGCCATTGCGTACTCGTACGCTGAAGAGAAGGACAAGGCTCTGTTCATGACAATCCAATGGTGCATGTGTGAAGGTAAGCTCTGGCAAAGAGTTGATTTGGGGGTGGGGGAAGATGTTTACCCGCAACAGGTGGCTCGACGATCGCAGCTCTCGTGGCTCTCGGCATCAACATACACAGCGCGCGGCAAGACGCCGGCGCTCCCACGCCAGTCTACGTCGTGTTCGTTGTGATCCAGGTCCTGGCCATGGTCCTGGCCCTGACACTGCTCGTGCGGCCTGCAAAGGTGGTGCGCAGCGACGGGACCAAGATCGCCATCTTCAAGCAGCCGTCGCTGAAGAGCGAGCTGGAGGGCATCGTCGAGATGATCAAGGACTACCGGTTCATGATGCTGCTGCCGGCCATCTTCGTCGCCGAGATGGCCCTGGCCCTCCAGAGCTCGCTCAACGGCTACTACTTCAACCTGCGCACCCGCTCGCTCAACAACGTCATGTTCAACTTCATCCAGCTGCCCGCCAGCTTCGGCATGACCTACATCCTCGACAACCCCCGGTTCGGGCGCAGAAAGACCCGGGCCCTGATTGGCATTTCGGTCATGAGCGCCGTCACGCTGGCCATCTGTGCGGCCGAGGCGGCCTGGCTGGCCCAACACCATCTGAACCGACACGAGGCGGGACCGTCGACCGACTGGACGGATCCGGGCTTTGCCGGCGCGTTTGTCATCTACATCATCTACGGGAGTGTGTACAGGTGAGAGAGAACTCCCCCCCCCATACAAAGCTCTCCATAGAATATTTCATTCTCAAAAGCAAACCTCACTGACTCCTCCCCCAAAAAAAGCATCTACCAAATCGCGACCCAATACGTCATCTGCGCGCTGACCAACGACCCGGAACGCCTGGCCCGGCGGGCGTCGTGCTTCCGCGGCACCACCGCGCTGGGCATGATGTTCAGCTTCATCATCGACGGCAACGGCGGCACCTACATCACCCAGCTCTCCTTCCAATTCGCGTGCTACTTTGTCGGCATCCTGTTCCTGTACACCGTCACGGTGCTGTACGTCAGTGACACGAACTACTTCCACGAGGACACGGTCATCGTGCCCAAGCACATTGAAGACGACGCGAGGCTGGACGGGAGGATTGCCGCCCCCGCCGCTGGTGGTGGTGGTGAGGAGGCGAGCAGCGTGGATGGGAAAGAGACCGTGGTTGCCGGTGACAAGAGCGTTGTATGATCTTAAAGGTTGGAATAACAACACTTCCCCGGCTCATTGGGTGGACTTTATCAAGAGGGAGAGATTCTGACCAGACCCAGCCACCAAGCACAGGCTTGCCAACCTACCTATATACAGCACCCTTGGACCGCCGTGGCACAGTTGCGCGTACCTCCTACCAGTACCTCGTACATTCTTGACTACATATGTAGGAGACTTGACTAAGCCAATCCCGTCTCACCTACTGACCCGCGGTAGTCCTGCCAATCTATCCACCTCTGCCTCGTACATCCCCAATTCCATCCCCGCTCTAGTCAGTTAAGTGCATAGGTGGGTACTAGGTACCTACTACGTCCATATATGGAATGTGCGTGTGCCTCCAGTGTGTAGTAGAAGCGGACCTCACCGCGCGGTGCCATGCTCTGGGCCACGATAAGACTCCATCTAGACAACCGCGGGGTGAGATCCTCTTTGTGGTTCGTTCTGATATCTCGGGTTTTTCTCTTCCTCGCTCTACTCTACTGTCAACGGCTTGTGGCTTGGGCCTTTTCAATAAAGACGACATAGAGATATATACATATACACAAGTACAGACATTTGTACAGGCATAGTCCATTACCGTGCCCCCCTTTTTTGTGTACTATTGAAACCCCACCGCCGGAGATTTCTTCGTCTACGTGTACAAGCACCAGCACGAGTACGAGGACAAGTATGTCTCCGTACTCGCGCCCTCGCCAGCCGCCGCCAGCGTCGCGGGGCTCCAAGCTCGGTTACTACCGCGCTTCGATTGCCTGTGTAGGCTGCCGCAGGAGCAAGACGCGATGTCTCCTCACGACACCGCGGCGGGAACTGCAGCAGGACAGCTGTGTGAGCTGTGTGAGCTGTCGGCGCAAGAATAAGCCGTGTGTGTTTCTGACCGTGGACAAGAAGCCGCCGGACTGGGTGTGGTCGAAGCCGCAGCGGGGGCAGACTGCTGAAGCAGAGTCGAAGCCTGAGCCGGGGAGCTCATCCTCCCCTCCCTCCTCACACCATCATTGCTCGGTCTCTGTGCCGCCTACAGACTCGGTCACGGCACAAGACTGTATTCGGAGCGTCACCAGCGTCGGGACGCAGCAATATGTCTTCCCGCCGCAACAGCATGACAGCTTTTCCTGGGATATGGAGGAAGAGCAATTGTTCTGGTTCGAGACGCTATTCCCTTCGCCGAGTCATGTTTCCTCCGCAGAGCAGATCGATGGGTATTCGGATCCGTTGTTCTCTCCCGATCAAATGGGTGGTCCTGAGGTCGGCCCTTCATTACCACAAGATGCGTCATCCTGGCTAAGCCTGAACCCGGAGTTTGGATGGGATATCAATATCTCACCCATGGAATACCCAGACTTGTATATTCAAGACCCGCTTCAGCATGGCCAATTTCACGCGCCATTCGACCCGGCTGCTGTGACTCTGGAGACCGCATATGAATTTCATCAACATTACTTTCAGTTCTCGGATCAATGCACTTGAGGGCAGCATTCATGTCTGCTTGGTGCTTTGCTTCGCATGGACACCGGGGCTTGCAAAAGCCGAAAGACCTGCACTGAAAGAACGTGCCGTCCATGGATATGTTTGTCCATCCGTGCCAATGAGGCCACACTATATAAAACGACGGCCGTTGAGAAGAAGAGATGAAGAAGGCGGTATGGACGAGAAGATATATCAACAAGATAGGGCAAAGGGGGATTCAGGTATGAGATCTCCCACCCTGTTGGCAGGATGCATACAGAGGGAGGCTGCTCTCTCTCAGCCACAGAGGAATAAGGGTAATCGGAAAGGAAAGTAGTACGAGAGGATTTGTACATGAAACCAGGAAGCTGCGGACGAACTTCAAAGCCCAGTCAACGTCTAAACAGAGGTGAAATAGGGAAGGTCACGGGCACTTGGTGTGAGCAATGTAGTCGGTAGTAATTACCTCTTAGATTTGTACTTAGTACTTTAGGTAGGTATCTAGGCACCTACTTACTAAGGAATAGGGCACTCGTACCAGCCAGTGCCAAGTGAAAGCCTTGTCCCTGTGAGTACCGCCGAGACCCAGGGTTTAGGGGTTGACACCTCAAGTTAGGTGACTCGCCCCCAAATACTGGGGGTTTGTTGCCCCCTAAATGGGGCCTTTGGGCTGAATACTAGTCATGGCAATGCGCAGCCTCTACCTATCTATCCAGACAAGTCAACTGCTCCATTCCGAGTACAACTATTACTTTAAGACGAGAGTCTCTAGAAATATAGCTAGCCTCTTCATTTTCCAGACCGTTGTCGACAATTTGTCCCGTGCTTGAAGCTGCCATATGAAAAGAGAGGAACGCTTTGCGTGTACGAGTAGCAGCAACTGCGCCCACCTTCGCTCCCACCTACGTACGTCTCAACACCCTTCTATCAATCCATCCCTATACCTTTCGAAGCACCAGCAACCTCCCTCCCACATTGCTTGTCGATCTCAATCCCACCACATCTGAACGCAAGACCTCGATCCTGCCACCATCGCCAGCCGCCCGCAAGCGCTCGACCTCGGCACTGAACCCGGCGCTCTCCCAGATATCATCGAGCACAGTCGCGACGATGAATCCTCCCCGTTTCACGACCCTGACGAATTCTTTGACCACCTGCGGTCCCACATGCCCGCGTGTCAGGGTGCCTACGCAGATGACCGCGTCAAAGGCGTCGTCTGGCTTTGCGATTGGAAGTGACAGGTCGGCCTGCTCCAGCGCGCCGTAGACGCCTGTCTTGCGCGCCACCTCGAGCATGCCCTGGCTGATATCCAGACCTGTAACATGCTGAGCGCCGAATTTCGCAAGCTCGATTCCGACTAGGCCTGTTCCACAGCCGGCGTCTAGGACTTGAAGCCCCCCCAGCTGGCCCTCACTTTGTCGACCGTCTAGCGCGTCGACCAATGCCTGCGCTGCAAGCTTTGGGGCAGCGTATTCCTCGGCCTCGAGGTCTTTGTCATATTCAAGAGCCCACTCGTTGTAGAGGTCGCGTGCCTCGACCGCGCTCGAGAGTGCATACGCCCGCTGTAGGAATGGATTGTCTCCCACCGGGTGCGTTGTTGAGTCTGCCATGAGGGGATTACATGTGACGATTTCCCTCCTATTGTCAGAGCAGGCTGATTTGTCTAGGTAGTTGGAAAATGAATCAACAGAACAACAGGCTCGGAAGTCGTTATCATTAGCATCATCAGGACTCCAACAACGGGTCCGTAGACTCAAACCCTTTGCTTGCCTGATGGCAGTCCTCGTCAGAGACAACTCGGAATTGGTCAAGATCTCTGTGGGCCACAGGTGGCCAATCCGGCGGGTAATTCCGATCCAGCTTCTTTGCGACTTTTCTCTAAAAGCAACGCAAAGACTGTGCTTTGGAAACAGTTGATATTGATCATATTCTTAACCTGGCTTCCAGCCCTGACCGAATGCAGGAAGGTAATGCCGAAGCTTAAGGCTCAGAAACCCTGCCTCGTCGACAAAGCTATTCCATCCAAAGACGACAACACTAGACAAGGTTGCTGGGTGCCTGAAAAGAACTCAGAACCGGACGAGGAGCTGGAAATACATCTGTCCTCCTGTCTCTCTCTCCGACGACGATAAGTATTCCTCGCAGCAAACGAAGCAACTGATTCTGTCTCCAGTATTGATCGTCGACCTGCGTGGTTCCTACGCTTCACCACGCGCCTCTACAGGTGACCTCTGGCCCTTCGAAGGGACTCGTAAGAGGGAAGCAGCACTGTTGTGGTGCAAGCGAGACTTTTATCTTTCTTCGGCACCCTCAGCAAGTTCTGGGCTCGTTTGGGTCTGCATCGCCCCTATTTGAAGTCCTTCATGGTTGCATGCCTGCTCCGACATTTTAGACAACGATACTGATGAGGTTCCATGGCCTGGCCATATCCACATTTTTCACAATATCCCATGAGGGGATTGCCGTGGAACGATTGGAGCAGGTGAAAGGTGAATGTCGGGGTAGAGGTACAGGTCTCGCGCCACAGAGCCTGGATGTCGGCGTCTCCACCAAGTTGGATGAAATGAACACGAACGCAACGAGTGGCCACATCCCGAAGTCCGAGCACCTGTTCGGGAGTACCAAGAAAGATGATGGGGACGGACTTTAAGAAGGCCTCTGCGTCCCAGCACTTGATGTTTGCGTTCCAGAACTTATCAGCCGCCTTTTGAGCGAGTTTGTCGATGTTGTACTTTGTTGCGATGGCGAAAACTTGGGCGTGTTGGGTGAATTTGTCGGTTTCGAAATCCTGATAATCGCCGCGATAGAAGAAGTCGATCATTCTCTTGACGGCTTCAACGTCATCATCGCTTACATCGACGGTGGGTTGTTTGGACTTCTGTTTTGTAAAGTAAGATCCTGGGAGGGGACAAAGGCATGAATTGAAGCACTGCACGTACGGCCCACGGCTCGCTGCATGCCGTGTTGAAGAAGGACGACTGAGAGCAGACGACGACCTTGTGGACTTGGAATTTTGTGTCCGCGCAGACGATGGTCATGTCGGAGAAGGCGCCGGAGAGGTAGACCCTGAAACTGTAAGTTGGTGTGAGTTCATAGGAAGTAGGTACCTGAGGAGTATGAGAGTAAGGAAATACTCACGCTGGAAGCCATGTAGGATGTTCAGCCATCACAATGGGTATTCCTTCTTTTTCTGTTGTCGTTCAAGACAAGTAGACACGAGCAGTGAGAGCACCGCCACAGGGTAGTCACCTAGGCAGGCAGCATGCAGGCACCATGTAGGTGGGTTGATGGGTTGATGGATGGATGGGTAGGTAAGAGACAGTTCAAGCGAAGATGGGGACCATGGCTAGGTACTTGGGTTACGAGTATGTGAATTTCCGAATCTGTGGAATCACAGCGTGAATGCTGATTGCTGTTTGTGATTGCTCTTTGTTTACTGTTTACATCTCGACTGACCTACCACCCTACCTGACCGACTATGTATGTCCATACCTTGCTTGACTGAGTCGGCCGTGTGAGAGCACTTACCAACTGACTGAGCACAGACGATGCCCACCTCGCCAGATATTTGGCAGCCTGATGCCTGGGTAAGTACCTAGGTAGGTAGTCATGGTGATGGTAGATTCCCACCGACGTCACTTCGTCTCCCTTCCTACCTCAGGTATCTAATAGGTATCTAGGTAAATACCCAGGTAGATGTCTTGGTATGTAGGTTCATGAGACATGGATACATGGGACACAAGACCCTGATATGGTGCAGGGCAGGGCAGGGCAGGGCAAGGGAGGGGAGTTTGAGGGGTGAGTACATTCCTTTAGTCCTCCAGTCCTCAAACCCTCTATTTAATTCACACTGTTGTAGTCATACTCGTTCGTACTTATACAACCACATCAGAAAAACAGAATTTATTTCTCGGATGCTTGGATGCGCATCGATAGGCATCAATAAGCGTCAACGTGAGTAGAGTGACGTCAAAGTCTACTCGGTCAGCTTGTGTGGTTGTTGTCTGCCGCCGCTCGGCTATAAACAGCCCGAAACGACGGTAATTCCGCCCGCTGATCGACCAACCAACCAACCAACCAACCCCTTTCCAAGCATAGCCTCGTGCCTCACTTGGGGTAGTGAATAAACACCTCCAAACTACCTACCTCGTACAAATCAGACTACAAAGCAAGATCAAAAAGTATGACGGAAGCCATCTGTTAATTGAGGAAGCTACAAGTACATTTTTTGAGAAGAGGCTAATTTTACACATGTTTGTTTTGAGAAAGACATCAGAGATGAAAACAAACCACGTGGCTGAAATTAGTCAGGGGAAAGCTTTGGGTCAAGGGTGAATACCCTACCTAAAACGGGGGAGTAGGGCTTCCCCCCGAAATTCTGCAAACCTGGTATAGACTGAAGATATCTCTCACTAGCAGATCGTGCTCGTATTGTGTTGTGCTGTGCTGTGGTCCATCTTACCCGGCCAAGATGCGCCAGACCTCGTTCAAGCGAGCATCGTCACAGCACTTGTGATACCAAAACCCACGGAGGATCTCCTTTGCCTGCACCACACCGCAGAAACCGCGACGGACCTTTTCTCGACAGAGTCTCTCGAGTGCCTCGGAAAGCACGCCATTGCTGTCCGCTGGGCCTCCTTCCTCTTTCACCTTCACCACGAGCGAGTTGATGTGGTTCAGGTATTGCACAAATATCGCGTGCATGAACAGGATATAGAACCACATGTTCTCCTGACCCGGTCTGATCGAGCTTGTCTCGAGGATCCGGATCGTCTTCCGAAGCCTCTCCTCAGTTGCATGTGCGTTCAAGTTCCAGTACCGGAGCTGGATTCGAGCCACAGAGTTGACGTGGCCCATAAGCAGCCATTGAGACCGCAGGGCCAAAGCCATGGCGCAGCTCAGCGCGTGATATGTGACAAACTCCGAGGTCATGTTACCCGACAACAGCGCCTCGGTGTGGTCCACGGCGACGTTGTTCAAGAGCTTCGAGGTCTCGACACGGTAGAAATTCAGCCACCGCTTGATTTCATGCTCCACGTCGCGGTTGTCTGCACTCCAAGACGAACTCTTAGCGGCCTCGTCTATGAAGGCAATGTTCCTGATCCTTTCCACAATCGCCAAAATCTTGACATTGAATCGGAGGGAGCTGTCGATCGAGTCTGTTTGCAGTAAGTGCTGGACAGACGCCGATGCATATTCCTTTACAAGCCGGAACGCAGCGGCCGAGAAACACTGTTGCCATGGGCCGGGATCGTGGTCACCTTCCCTGAATCGGGTGCGACGGCCCTGGATCGCCGCCGTCCAGATGTCGCTTGTGCCAATCGACAAGTGGGAGATGCTGCTTCCCCTTACCATATCACTAAAGAGGTGGTGCAGCGCTTTCTGGTGCACTTCGGCGGCGGCGATATCTTCAATGTAGAACTCGCATGCCACCAGGAGCCGGATCAGGATCATGCTACGATATGTCTGCAACTGCTCCGTCGAAACCGTGCGGAGGCTCGAAATGGCGACTAATTTGTGCTTGGCTGCGTACGTGATGTACGTATCATTTCTCTCTTTACTCCCACCAGCACAGATCGAGGCACCCAGCGCAATTAGGGCATGAAGTAATGCCTTGTTGGACAACGACAGCTGAACATCCGAGACCCAGCCGTCAGCTATGTCACGGGCCACGAGCTTGTCTGGCGTGGCCGCGCCACCTAGAAACAGACCGAACGAATGTGCGAGTTTGATCAGGTGGGAATCTCGAGGCGATAATGGCAGGGCCGCTACGTCAAAGGGATTGCTGCTGCCTAGAACCCGGCAAGCAAGAACGTATCCAGCATGGGAAAGATCGGCCAACTTGTGGTCGTCCCCTTTGTTGTCGTGTGTACGTTTCTTGTGTCGTTGACAGACATCCGAGGGTGTAGAGATTTTCCATTTCTTGTCTGCGTTATTGAGGACGGCGCCATCGTTCCCCTCGGTGATATTTGGTCTCGGCTTGAACTTGACGGGAAAGAGGCTCACTGGTCGACTCCCTGCCAACCGTCCGACGCTTTGGGACTGTCGTCGTCGATGCGAAACCCGAGCTGCATGGGACAAGGCTACTTGGGACTGACGTTCCGTCGCACGCCATGACTTGGTGTCACAATTGATGAATGTTACAGTAACCTTTGGCCGCCTTGTTGCTGCGTGATGTACCACCCGTAAGCGAGTCGGATTGCGATTCTCCCTGCTCTTTTCAGGCCCAATGTCTCCCATCTCCCGTGCTCATGCAGCAAAGACTTTTATTCAGGTTTGGGATCCATAGACTCTCGGTGGCAAAAGAGGGCATATACACGGAGATATGACAGGGAGTCGACAGGATTTTCCGATTCGTCGTATCGGTAGCCTCGATGGTCCTTGGCCAAGGATCGAATGCCTGCCCATGTATTGACCAAATCTTCTCCACCTGTTGCAGACTTTGTCACGATCTCTCTTTCCCCCTGCAAGTGGAAATCTCGCTCAAACGGCGCAGAGTTCCACCGATTCGAGTAAGCCGAGGCGTGCTCGAGGGCGGATCGTTTCCGGCGCTCTATCGAAGAGGAAGATAGGATCTTGCGCCTTGCCGCAAGGGGAGAGTTCAGACACGGAAATGATAGGCAATTCCTCGCACGGCGATTGGCTTAGTCACATGTCCGCGTTTACGAGTAGGTCGTGATGTTCGTCCTTGAAGAGTTCGGCCAGTTTGAGCCTTGTTGTGTGTGTGGTTGTGGTTGTTGGTCTCGATTGACTGTTGCTGTTGCATTGGCCGACCGTTCCCTCTACACATCTGCTGTTCGAGGGATGCACCAAGCTCGGGGTTCTCTTTCTGATGCTTCCTGGGACTCGTTGGGGGTAAGGTCGCGTCAGACTTAACCGTGCATTACTCGCGCACTTGGGATTCAATGGCAGGGTAGATCTTGGGTATATGAGGAAAGGATCAATTTGGAGGAAGAAGCCGAGCCAAGAGCCGAACCAAGAGTGATTCCTGTACCTCGTCTACATACCTCCGAGCCGCCTCCCAAGCACGTACCAAGTTGTATTAAAAACAGAGCCGGCGTACACACGGACCGTTCACACTCGGCGACCTTGATAAGACCGTGGCCCGTTTAGCACAGGAACAAAGTTCGTCCAAGCGGTGAGTTTCCACTAATCATACGCAGTGTGATGTTTACCTTTTCTAGGCAAAGCAAAAAGGTGTGACTCGATGGCATCTGACGATGCTACGAGTATGTGTCCTTCCACCTTCTTCAGACCACTCCAGGGAAAGAAATTCCGGGTGTTCGATCCTCCATCACGAGGCTACGCCAGAATTCTTCGATGCATCATCTCCAGTGACGGCGGACATATCGGCCCCACGAGTGCCAGATCCTTGACAAGTTCGGTGCCGAAGCAAAGATAATAATGAGGAGACGAGTTTTTGTCCAGCGAATGCTTCTAGCGCCAAACATAAGCGAGACTTGCAGAAGCATCGAGTATCGTGTGTGGGAGAACCGTTCAGGAAAGTGACCAGGTACTTGTGCCGATACCTCCAGATTGAAGACATGCAGGGTCCAGGAGTCGCTGGCTGCAGGGCTCGAGGTACAGGAGATCAGTCGACACCGGATCAGCATGTCAAAGGCATGGACAGAGATGAATTTCGATTTGATGGTTTCATTTCTCAAAAGGTGCGCAGAGTCTCGCAACCATCTCCTGCGCGATCATGTCAAAGCCGAACAGGCGCCATATCTCCTCGCACGAACCGCTTCCACGTGGCTTTAGTCATCGCGTCCAGTGGTTCTCGATGAGGATAATGGATGCTTTCTGAACGGATCACGAATCAAACAGGTCAGCCCTTCGAGGGGGGGATAAGCCTTTACCGAAAAGGGCGGAGCGACGACAAAGACCTGGTCACCTTTCATCCCTTGATGCAGTCTTCGCTTCAGTCCGTTGAAAAAGACCCCAGATGGTCTACATGGCCTTCGGCAACATATCGATACCTTCACCCTGGTCTTACCATTATTGGACCTGGTCTCTCTTTCGCCATTGCTCCGTCTGGCTAGTTGTGTCTTGACCTCATCCACCATCGCTTGCTGACCGCACGGGGAGAAGCCTGACATCAAAAGGTCAATTGGTTCGTTCCCGCGAATCTCGAATTTCTAAGCGGCTTTGTCCTCGCTCGTTTGGCTTTCCGACTGCGCCGGTTTTGAAGACTGACTTTCCAGAAGCAACATCTTGTCGTGACTGGCTCGCAGACCTTGTAGGTCTCCTGATGTATCAAACAATCAGCCGCGCGTCCAAATGCTTTTTGCAACAAGTCTAGGGAGTATATCTCTTCAGGATGTGATGTTACGGTGCGATACCAGGATTCAGGTAACCACCATCTGAGACACCCCTGTGGAGTTTACAGCATACCTCGAGAGCCATGGAGAAAGACCTTCCCATCTCACCGCCAGCCACGGTATACTCCTCCCCGATCAAAGGGGCCAGGGTTTCTGACACCTCCATCGATGATGTGACACCCGTCGAAGCGCCCCGGGGGAAACAAACCTGGAAGTCATACTTGTGGGACACGCTCGACAAAGACCCCATTGAGCGCGCGTTCCTCTTCAAGCTCGACGCGGCGATGCTGAGTCTCGCCGGGTTTGGCTTCTTTATCAAATACCTGGACCAGCTCAACATCAGCAACGCCTTCGTATCGGGCATGAAGGAGGATCTGGGCCTCTATGGCAACCAGCTGAACTACATGCAGACGCTGTGGACGGTCGGATACGTGCTGGGAGCTATTCCATGTTCGGCGTTCCCCCCCCCCCCCCCCTTTGCCACTCTGGACTTCGAGCCATCGAGCCTTTTGCTGACTTGTATCTGTGATCTTTTTGGCTGTCTCTAGCAAACCTACTCCTAACACGCGTTCGGGCCTCGATATACATCCCATGCATCCAGACTGTCTGGTCCGCCCTGACTATGTGCATGGCGGCCTGCGACACGATCAAGCCCATTTACGTGCTGCGGTTCCTGATCGGCCTCGCAGAGAGCGGCTTCTACCCGGGTGTCCAGTATCTGATCGGATGTTGGTATCGACGCGACGAGTTGGCCAAGCGGTCCTGCATATTCCACACCTCCAGTGCCCTCGCGGGCATGTTCAGCGGCTATCTGATGGCGGCGGTCTACCATCTCGAGGGAAGGGGGGGACTCCGCGGATGGCAGTGGCTGTTTATCGTTGACGGGTGCATCGCTGGTAAGTCGTGCCACTACCAGCCTGTGTTGGGTGACCGTGTGACTGACTTCTTCTCAGTGCCCGTCGCAGTAGCAGGCTATCTGTTCTACCCGGACGTCCCGGAGACGTGCCAGGCCTTTTATCTCAGCAAAGCCGAGATCGAACTGGCTCAAACGCGAATGCTTCTCGAAGGACGCAGCGGTCGCCAGCCGTACACGTGGACCAAGATCAAGAAGATCTTCCAGTCGTGGCACTTTTACGGCATCGTCATCATGTTCACCATCTTCGTCAACAACAACGCGATCCCGCAGCCGTTTTTCTCGCTGTTCCTCAAGGACTCGCAACATCCGAAATACACCATCACGCAGATCAACGCGATCCCGTCGGCCAGCGCGGCGGTGCAGGTGGTGACGACGCTCATGTACGCGTGGAGCTCCGACACGTTCCTGCACGGGGCGAGGTGGCCGCCCATCATCGCGGCCAACCTGGTCAACATCGTCATCTACATCAGCCTGGCCGTGTGGGACGTGCCCATGGGGTGGAAGTGGACGTGTTTCATCCTGGTGGGCGCGGGCGGCGGGCTCAGCGGCCTGTGCTACGCGTGGGCGCACGAGATCTGCACCCACGACAACGAGGAGCGCGCCTTCGTCACGGGTTCCATGAACGAGTTCTCCTACGCCGTCCAGGCCTGGCTCCCCCTGCTGGTGTGGAAGCAGGTCGACGCTCCGCGCTACGAGAAGGGCTACATCACCTGCGCCGTGCTGAGCGCCGCCATGATTGTGAACGCCATGGTCGTTCGACACCTGCAAAACAAGGAGCTTGGAGCGAAGCGCGTTCAGCAGGGTGTGTGAGAGCTCCAAGTCAGAGGGTTTGACGTGAAGAGCGAACAATATACTTGTCTGCCAGGCCTGCTCCCACTCAACTAGCCGTGCCAGCACAGCACAGCATAGTACAGCACATCACGGCATCGCCTCCGCCTGGCGGACCGGCTGCCGGAGAGACGGGCCACAGGTCACTCACTGCCGATGTATCGAATGTCGAAATGACACCCATTGTTCCGATCCACAATGTCCCTACTTGGCTGATCAGTCAAAATCATGGGCTGGTATCTTGCCCCTCGCAACCTCTCAAGAATACTGTGAGAGGAGAGACTTTTTACTTCTCTCTGAAAGCCGGCATGTGTCCAGCGGAGCGGACACTTCAGAGAGACGTCGGCTGCAGCCACGAGTCTAAAGAGGCTGGGGGGATGGATGCTGGATGCTCAAAGCTAGAGGCCGAGGCCTCGACACGAAGGAGTTCAAGAAGAGAAGCGGATCAACTCTCATCCCATGTCCCACATCCCATATCCCATCCTATCCAACTTTACAGTGGACGCATCATACATCATACATGACACAGGACACTAAACAAGACCCAAGAACTCAAAGATATTGTTCTGTCTTATCTCTCTATACCCGTCTATACCTGTCTATAGATGCGAAGCCAGTGGCGACGTCTCTTCGCCCTTATTAGAATGAGAATCTTTTTGTAAAAGCAAACACTCTGTGATCGCGCGCGCGACGTATGCGACGTTGGACTCGTTGAGGCCCGCGATGGAGATGCGGGAGTTGTCGGCCATGTAGATGTGGTGGCGGTCTGTTTGGCCGGTCAGTCAGGACCGGTCAACTCAGGACGGGTCGGGACGGGTCAGGAAGGGGATAAGATAGATCAAACAACGGGGTACGTATGCACGTGTGTGTGTGTGTGTGTGTGTGTATTGCCAGACATGAGTAAATTCGAGTTCGCAGTAATGACTCACCTTTCAATTGCACGACGACGCTGTACGGCAAGCCCAGAAATCCAAACATTCCCGACTGCTGGACGATATGGTCCCAGGTCCCTGGGGCGCCTGTACCGCACAAAAACACAGACTTTTGTCAGAGATTTATTCCATATACAAATGTAAACGGCGGTCCAGGTTTGGGGGGTTGGTAGCACGTACCGTTCTCAGCGAGTAAACTGTACAGCTCGGTCCTCATGGTCGCGATGCGATCGCTCATGGTCCTGAGGTCGTCGAACCACATCTTGCGTAGGAGCGGGTCGCGCAGGACTTCTGTAGCAACCTTCGCGCCGTAGGCTGGGGGATTCGAGATTTCCGAGCGCTGTAATCGCTCCAGCACGGAGTCGCAGTTCTGGGCAATTTCGGGGGATTTGGTCACGACGAGGGTCGCACCCACGCGCTCGCCTGTCCACGACTGGAATTAGCAATAGCAACGGCAACGGCAATTTCTCTTGTTGCTCTGTCTTCTGGGAAGACTTTACCATAAAGACCCATGTTCTTCGCGAAGGAGACGGCCACCGCGGCCTCCAAGCCCAGGTCGTTGACGAAATGGCGGATGGAAAATGCGTCCTCGTCAAAATCCCCGGACCGGAATCCCAGGTACGCGGCGTCGAAGAGCGGGAAGAGCCGTCTCTCTTTGACCACACCGCCAATTTCCCTCCACTGCTCTCGTGTCGGGTCGCATCCGGTCGGGTTGTGGGCGCACGCGTGCAGGAGGACGAGCGAGTTCGGCTCGGCGGAGCGCAGGGCCTCCAGGTACGATTTGATATCCAGCGTCCTGATGTCGGGGTTGTAGTAGCGGAACGTGCGGACTTGGTAGCCCAGCGATGAGAAGACGAGATGGTGATTCGACCACGTCGGCTCTGGCACGAGGACTTGCCGAGTTAACGAGCTGTAGTTCCCGATCAGGGCGCCCGCGAGATGTAAGCTCCCGGTGCCGGAGAGGCTCTGAGAGCTGGCAATCTACGAGACCTAATCAGCACAGCACAGCACAACACAGCACAGCATCTTGGGTCAATCGACTCCGAACGTACTCGATGTCTCAATTCCCCATAAGCTCCCGTCCCAAAGACTAGTTCCGCGACCGCGCTCCTAAACTCTGGCAGGCCCAGAATAGGCAGATACTCGTGGTCCAGACTCGGACCGGTCAGTCTCCTCCGCGCTCGACGGACCGCAGGGAGGACCCAAGGCAGGCCGTTCTCGTCACGATAGCTTCCTTGTCCGAGATTGACCTTGACGGGGGCGGGGTCGTCGTTGTACTTGGCCGTCAGGGCGAAGATGGCGTCCTTGGGAATCCGCGGGGCGGGCTCGAAGAACGACATGCCTCGTGAGAGCGAGCGGATGGACAGAGGGAGACTTGTGCGCATCAGAGAGTGGGAGAGTGTGTGTGACAGTTCCTCCTCCTTCAGCGTCCGAAATCAAAGAGGTGCTGGTTTCTTACCCTGCTTTCAGCCTTGATCAAGCCAGGGAGCGTCGCTGAACCGCCAGACGGATGTCGTGATGGACATCTTTAAGACCGGACAGACACGGCGAACCATGCGTATGAACGCGAAACAGGATGCCTTCTGAGCGTATTGCCCGTGGATTGACTCGAAATGATCTCGGCAGAGGTGTCCGATGGCTCGAAGAACGGCCCCAGTTCCCGATTATTGCTGCAAGGAGTTTTGTATCGGATGCGGTGGCCGATGTCCGATTGCCGATGGATGGATGGATTGAGATCGGCTTCAGCCGAATCGCAATGCGGCGACGCGGCGATGCGGTAAATGGACGATAACAATCTTGTCCAAGACCTGGAAAACAACCATGATACAATCATGAGCAATTACTGTGGTGTCAATGTGCTGGGCTCTAGATGCATTTGCAGCCCTTAGATCTTGGCTATTGCGACGCCATCTCAGCCATCTCGATCTGTATCTTCAAAACATTACATCGCTTGGGTATTCTCTGCGGACGCCCAGTACCAGTATCAGTATCTGTGAGTGACCGAAAGACACTGTGTAATATACAAGGTCGGACATCAACCTCACGACACATGAAAAGAGAAGATCGAGGTATCTATTTCCTCAACAGGGCCAATCCTACTTCATAGAGCGAAGCACCTCTGCATATAAAATGTCAGACTCTCGGCGCGCTGTCCTCGCACTGTATCTAGAGTTCTGTGAGAAAACCCGCGTGATGCCATCGACCTCATCCGATGGTCTTGAGCCCGGAAATGTGTCTGTCGCCTTACTGTTGTAGACCTCCTCCATGTGCTTCTCAACTCCTTTGTCCGTGGTTGACGCCCATGAGCCGAGATGGCCTGGTATCCACGACTCCCGTCGCACCGCTGCTTGCGTCTGTCCTGCGAGGGAGCTTGCGTCAATGATTTCCAGATTCATCGATCTGTCCATGGAATCTCGCTGCACCAGGTCCACCAGCTTGGAGAGGATATTCAACTCGAGTTTCAGCTTGACACTGTAGACGAAGCCTTTGATGCTTTCTTGGTAGAGCTGGAGACGCTTGTATTGTAGCATGACCAGCCCCGTCTGGAAGATTGTCAGTTATGGACATGGTCTGGACTCGTTGATAGCTTACGTCCATGCAGATAATCATGACATTGATGGTCAAGAGCTGCCATATCATACTCCGAGTGTTTTCCTTGGAAATGACTCTGAGCAAAATCATCGTCTTCCACACGTAGAGCCCGGAAATGATCAGCTCCTGGAGCGTGATGATTGTCATCTGAATATGCTCCATGTAAAAGTACGCTTGGGCAAACTTTGGATTGGGTGAATATGCGTGGCCCCAGTCCAGAATCACCGTAGGGCCTTCAATAAACACACTAGTGACAATAATCATCCACTTCACGGCCCTCAGAATGTTGACATTATCGAGGATCAATCCCAACCGCGAGTACAGGACAAGAGATTGGCAGGTAATCATGAACAGCCATCCCGAGTCGAGCAGAAGCCCACTCAGCCAAAAGTCGCAGATGTTGAAGTAACTCAACGTCATCCCCAACGTGTACGACACGACGCCATAGTTGCAGATGCTCAAGCTCCAGAAATATAGGCCTGTCTTTCTCTTGAAGGTGGTCAAAATCAGAAGCACCATTTCCAGTGAATTGTAGAAGGCCAATGCGATGGAAAGGGTGACGATAACGGAGGTCGCTGTATATTGGCCATCGAACGGCCTTTTCCTCACGGCGTTCTGGTAGTAATTGTCAGAGGACATATCTGGAGGCAGCAATGAGCTATCTTGGAAGCATGGTGTCTGGCATTTGTGGTTGCTGCTGTCAGGTAGCAGATACAGAGGCTTGTTGTCGTGAGGCGATAGCAGCGATTGTAAACTCTTGCGGAAGAATATTGGCGTTGGAAAAGGTGCGACCAGAGGGATGGGCCTCCCCGTAGCCTCTGAGAGATAGGCATACTTTGCGCCAACGGGTTGAAGAAAGTCGACAAGTGCTTGAGTGTTGGTGAGTGGTTTAGTGGGTTCATCTCCGCCTTGGGTCCTTGGGATCCACGGATCCTCTTCGCCCCTCCCCCACGTTTCGCCACCTGCGTTCAGCTGGGACTCGGCGCAGCCCAGAAGACACATCACACACCATTACACGCGCACCAACCATCGTGACTAACAAGAACAGGCACACCCAGCCTCTCGACTGGGGTAGCAGCAAATCGCACTGTTGCAATGACGTTCTGATCGCAGTGCCTCAGAGCCATCGGACGAGATCCCGAGTGATCAACCCTCCACAAGGTGGCCTTGCCCAGGTTTCTTCTGTCAATGTCAACTCGACATCCTGATCAAATGTGAAATGCCATGTCTCGAGCCTACCCCTCTCGCCTTGTTTTTGTTTCTGCCTTCCTTGGGAATAGGCCAAGGAGCGCTTCACGGTATCACTGGCGTCCTGAAGAATGTCCGGTCAGTCATATGCTTAGATGGCCGTGTACCAAACACATCTCTCCAAGAAAGTATCAATGCTGATCTACGCTCAGCAACCAGGTAAGTCGTAGCTGGATTCATTCTCCGTATCAGCTGTTCATCAGTTTCTGCGGCCAGAAGGACCGGGTACACACCCGGTTTCCCAGAGATTGCTGACGACTGGTGCCCAGTCTGTGCTTGAGCGAAAGGAGACCTAGTCTGGCACGCGGATTTGTTCCTCGCCCGCTTCCAATATCCAGTATTGGGTTAGGTGAAAGACAGATGTTGCACCTCGAGATATCGGAGGGCATCCCGACAGCGCTAGACCCCGGATTTCGCAGAATCGGTCGGGCTTTCTGACACCAATGATTGCACACGACTGATGTTCCCCGCGACAACCAGAAGGCAAAAGGCAAAATACTATAACTATGGCATCGTGGCACATCCCTGAATGGAGTACTCGGACACATCGTCGGAAGACAGCTGTAAAAGCACGACTCCTGCTATTTCTCCAAAATGAATCAAGAGAAGATTGACGACAAATCCCTCGGTGCTCAAGAGGCTGAGTATCGCTCGTATAGCGTGGACGAAGGTGGACGCCGCCTCTCTATAACTGGACGGCGGGTCTCTATCGTTGATGATGTCTTTGGCGAGATTGTTGAAGGTGGTCCGAATTACCGCAATGTCCGTGTTTTCCAGAAAGATGTCCCGCACCAGACTGACGATGCTCTCTAGGTCGGTTGGTTGGGAACAGCCATTCTTATGATGAAGACCCAGATTGGTCTCGGGGTCCTATCGATTCCAGCAGTTTTCGACGTCCTCGGCATGATCCCTGGCATCATATGCCTGATAACGATTGCTGTCATCACGACATGGTCGGACTATATCGTCGGTGTATTCAAGCTTCGACACCGCTCTGTCTATAGCATTGACGATGTCGGCTACCTGTTGTTTGGTCGTATCGGGCGCGAGATTTTTGGTCTGGCATTTGTGCTTTGTGAGTTCATCTAACCAGCAATGGTTCTGCTCCTAACATGATACAGACTGGATCTTCGTCGCTGGTGCTGGCATGCTCGGCATCTCAATTGGCCTGAACGCAGTGTCCACACATGGAGCATGTACTGCCGTTTTTGTCGCTGTTGCTGCGATAATCGGATTCTGCCTCTCCAGTATTCAGACACTGAGCAAGATATCGTGGCTTGCTTGGGTGGGAGTGATATGCATCTTGACTGCAAGTATGTTTTTTGTGGGAGAGTCGTCAAGAATACGCTGACCTTGTATAGTTTTCACCGTCACCATCGCTGTTGGAGTACAGGATCGCCCTGCCGATGCACCTACAGAGGGTGTCTTTGTGTCGGATTACAAGATCACGAACAACCCGTCCTTCACCGACGCAATCTCGGCTTGTTCGTCCCTGGTATTCGCTTACGCCGGCACACCAGCTTTCTTTTCGATCGTTTCTGAAATGCGAGATCCTCGACAATATACACGGTCGCTCATTATCTGCCAGAGTGTTGTCACGGCGACATACATCACCATCGGCGTGGTGGTCTATTATTATGCCGGCTCGTACGTGGCGTCTCCGGCACTCGGATCAGCTGGTGCCCTCCTTAAAAAGGTTGCCTATGGCTTTGCTCTTCCGGGGCTGATTGTTACAACGACTCTGGTCATTCACTTACCCGCCAAGTACATTTTTGTGCGACTTTTGCGTGGCACCCATCACCTTACTGAGGGCACTGCCAGACATTGGATTACGTGGCTAGGCTGCACGGGTGGGAATGCCATCATCGCCTATATTATCGCAAGTGCCATTCCAGTCTTCGGTGGCCTTGTGTCCCTCATTGGTGCTTTGCTCGGAACTCTCATGTCGTTCCAGCCGATGGGTTGTATGTGGTTGTACGACAACTGGGGCAAATTCAAGGCCGAGCGAACTACCAAACTGACTCTGATGGTCTGTTGGAGTGTCTTTGTGATTGTATCAGGAACCTTCTTAATGATTGGGGGCACTTATGGGTCAGTCGTTGGCATCATTGACTCATACAAGGCCTCTGGTGGCTCTGGTGCATGGTCGTGTGCTGACAACTCGAACTCGGTATGAGATTACTCCATGTTGGAGGACTATGGGCTTTGTGATGGATGTATATCAGTGGTACAGGACATTCGTTTGCTCTTGGGATTGGGTTTCTTCACCGAGAATGCTCGACCACGTTAGCCATAAAGCTGAGTTCAACTGTCTCCTCCAGTTTTGGTTTGTCTTTGGTGGAATAAGCCAGTAGACGTGACTCGCCAGGACCTCTGAAGAATTTGGCACAGAACAAATAGCCAAAAGTGCAGACAAGAATACTCGGTAGAGTAAGGGCGATATCTCTCGGGTGATCGCCCTCACCGGCCCACTTAAACTAGGGTTTGGAATAGGGCAATATCGCCTTACGCCCACCAGCCACAGGCAGGGTCTCCAGTTGCTAGCCTCCCAGCTTGCGGCTGCCAGCACTATTTCAGCTTGGCACTCATGACATCCAATCCACCTGGCAGCACCGTATACGCAATGCCGTTTAATGTTTCCTGCAGTCTCGCGTCTACGGTCGACTGCACATCCCAGTAGCCGGATCGAAACTACATGCACTGATGGGCTGATGCACTTGGACCACAGATAGTCTCAGACACGCTCTGGGGCGCACGAATCTCCCACCCCTTCCGTCGAAAGCCGACTCCTCCACCAACATGTCGAGTAGAGTCAGCGCCCACGGCTCGGTGGGCATGCCCCGGATCCAGGATGTCCTACGTACACCCGAAGATCTCGAAAAAATCGCAAGTTTAAAGGCAGAAATCAATCGCAAAAAGGGGGATGTGGATGCCAGATTAAGAGAAGGGCTGCAGGATCACCTGGACACCACGCAAAATGGCATGTCAACCCTTTCCGAAGGGCAGAAACTGGTCGGACAAATCAAGGAAGAGATGAAGAGCATCTATGATCTCTGCGAGCAGGCTCAGGCCATCCGCAAGAACTTCCCTCAGTTGGACTATCTCGCAAGAGTACACCGGAATTTCGAGGCCACCCGTGCAATGCAGGCAGGTCTGGACAGCTTCGAAAGAGATTGCTCGTATGTCCAGAGACTTCTAGAACAAGACGAGAGCGATCTGTACAGACAGCCAAATCTCCTGGAAGCCTACATGCGCTTGACACGACTACGAGACTTTCGAGACGAAGCGTTGGATCAGATTCGGCGAGCAAAAGACTCGAGTCTGGAACAGACACTGCTCGATTGGTTTCAACAGCTAGACAACATCGTTGAACTCTTCGATGAGCATATTGGATTCATTTGCATGAACCTCATCGACCTGGTTCAACGTGCTGATGACACCAGCATTATCGTAAGGTTAGCCATCGTGCTTGCTTCGGAGGAGAAGAATGACGATCGCGTTCGAGCACTCCAAGATGCCCAGAAGGACCATCAAGATCTTGTGAGCAAGTTTACATCTTTCAACATCGGACCCAAAGCGACACGAGGATACAAAGAGAAATTCATGCAGGCTATCGAAAATGTCGCAGAGGGCAAATTCATCCAGACGCGGCAGGAGTTTCAAGAAGATCCTTCCAAACTTAAGAGTCAAACTAGGTGGTTCTTTGAAGACATTAATGCTGTCAAACAAGGAATGCAGAAACTTTTCCCTCGAAAGTGGAAGATCTTCAACACGTACGTGGATATCTACCACAAGCAGATGCACGACTTTCTCATGTCTTTTGTGGATGCCGAGGATCTCCGACCCCCACAAATGTTGGGCATTGTCCACTTCATCGATGATTATTACAAGAGAATGAACAAGCTGGGCGTCTCGCAGGCTCAGCTGAAACCACATGTTCTGGATTCCCGGGAAGGTGACCTTATCCGCGACTACAGAAACATCATCACGAAAGCCCTCAACTCTTGGATCGATCGAATGTACGTTACCGACAGAAAGAACTTCATGGCCAAAGCGCCAGACGCCATCGAACAGGATCCAGACGGGCATTTCAGAACCAAAACGCTTGGCGATATGTGGCGTATGCTGCATGAGCAAGCCGTTGCAGCAGGCGATTCCGAGCGTGAAGATGTTGTTGAGGGCGTTATGAGCGCCATGTTCGGCGCCTTGAAGTCTCGGCAGCAGCAATGGGAGAGGCTGGTCGACGAAGAAGTGGAGCGGTACAAAAACCCAACCTCGGAACAACTTGAAACCTTGCAGCAGCTCCAAGACTGGCTTCTCGCTATTGCCAATGATCAGATTGCCTGTGTGGATGATGCTGCCGGCGATGTGCTAGATGATCCCACCGCCCAAAAGGGATACTTGACACGATTCAGAGAGGACTTTGTCAAACTGCCCACTCCGCCCTCGGCAAAATTCATGTCTACTAATGGAACCACGGAGCTGGACGCCCTCCGAGATGGCTACGTAGATCTGGCTACTCACTGCATCAACCGATTTGTTCAACTTATATTCAGGGTTGACTTCCGGACCATCATGACGGAGCTATTCGTCCCAGGCAAGTGGTATGAGCAGTCTGCAATGCAACGGATTACCACCACATACGATGACTATATTGGGGACTACAGCGCCGTGCTGCATCCCTCGCTGATTGACATTCTGATTGAAGAGCTTTCAGACGCCCTGCTGGTGAGCTATCTGACATCCATCCGCACCAATCGCGGCGTCAAGTTCAGGCGGGGCGAACCGTTCCCTGTAAGGTTCAGAGACGATGTGCTCGCGGCATTCGCATTCTTCGAAAAATACCCAGACACCTTCAACGAAACAATCAAACCCAAGTGGAAAGCCGTGAACTATACTGTCCAGCTGCTGGAAACTGACAAGAACGACGTCGTACGGGTGTACGAGCAATTCAAGCGCGAGTTCTGGGACCTTCAACTGAGCTGGGTGGAAGGCGTCCTGAAGACTCGCGACGATTGGGATCGGGGCATGATCACCGCAGTTAAGCGAGCAGCCGCAAGCACCTACGCGGAACGTGGTATGGACACAGTCATGGGCAAGGTCAAGTAATCCACATATCGAAGGCATCCTAGTTCATGCTTGTGATTCTCCTTACCGGAAAAGGACCCGCCACTCGTCGGGCGACGAAAGATGTTGACTCAGTTGCCCCCAAAGGATCTAGAACGGGTCCTCGATTCGATATATCTCTTCGACAACTACACTTATCCATCCACTTGCTATTGGGGTTTCACTGAGAGGTTCGAAGCTGGTGATACTCCCCTTCTGTCAAGCAAGTGTTACAAACCATCAAGGAGATTGAAGATAGCCCGAGACAAAGGCCACGGACGGAGGGATCGACTGCAACATCAGAGCACATGACGGAACCTCTTTTGTGGCAGTGCAATTACGTCCCAAACGACCATCTTTCGATTTGAGGGATCAAACGAAGAAATATTTATTTTCGATATGGTGGCTCATACCACGTGTGTCGATTGTCGGATTCTAACTCGCTCCAAGCCTTTGACTGCCCAGAGATCCGGGTTGTGCTTTTCTTTGAGCTTCGTGCACCATATCGCCCCTCCCAAGTCTTTCAAGCGCAACTCAAATCATCGGCATTCTGTCAAAGCTGTCTTGGCTGGCTCGGCGGAGGTCTGGGCATCTTGGGGTTCCTCCCTGGTTCGCTCCCTGCCAATCAGGGCAAATCATGTTCATCGGCATGTTTGTCCTCCTGGCATTCAGACTTCCTCGATAGCACATCTGAAGTAGCATGGAAATGAGATGTTTTCGCACATGGCTCCTGCTTCGAACGCAATTCGTTCAATGGAGACGTCCAGAGCAGTTCTCCTCGATCCGCCACCAACTGACGTATCCCGAACGGCGAGCGGGAGAATACTTCTCTCTATAAAGCCAGCATATCAGAAGTCCTAGACCTGCTCTGATGATCATGGTAGAGCTTCTAGGCTGTGACTTTTGAACCCTCTGCGTATTCCCAGTCTCTGCTGCAACCATGGTGTTCGAGGCCATCAAAGAGTCATGGAGACTCTTTACTCCCATGGAGAAGAGGAATATTGCCATCTACATTGTCGGAATCATGTTGTACAAATTTGGACTTGAGGCTTTCAACGGTTCAATCGTCGCCCTGGCCACCAACAAATACGACTACGAAGCCTGGCTCACCGATACCACCCCCAGGACCTTTGAGCGCGTTGGCCTGTTGACCGGCCTCAATCAGGCCTTCCAATGTGTGGGCTCGATTTTGATTGCGCCTCTCATCAAACGGTGGCCTACCAAGCTGGTCCTCGCAGTGGCGATAATGGTGTTCGGTGTCATGACGGCCATTCTCCTTGTCGTGGACGCTGGTACCGGCGGGCGTTTCAAGCCTGATAATTGGGGAGATACCCACGACGACGATGACTTTGGGTACTACGGCTCCTACAACGCCAATGGGATCATCCCCATCTACTGTGTCAGCGGCATTGCCTATGGGATGGTTGAATTGATCCGACGTGTCATTCCACGAGACATTGTTGGAGGCAACGTCCAAAAGCTTCGACGTATGGACTCGCTTGTTCACATCTTCTACGAAATTTCTGGCACCGCGGGCGCCTTCTGCACGGCTTTGGCTTTGATCCCTTCATTCGGCAACAACTATTCCTTCATTATCACCCCCATTTTCTTCGCTGCCGCTGCAGCCGTTTGGTTCTTCATCTCCAACCTCAACTATAAGAAGCCGTTGAAGGAAGGAGGCAACTACCTCCTAGCCGTGGCCATGGGCTTCTGGCTCTTCTTCGATTCCATCTGGACTGGTTTCAAGATCATCTTCAGCTCTCGCAAGTTTATCTGGCTCTTGCCAGGCTACTCCTTTGCACTCTATGGTCACCGATATCTCGAGAACGGCATTGCGCCCGCTGTGGCTCGACGATATCTAGGGAACTCTGCTTGGTCACAGATCATGGGTAAGTTGAGACACCCACTACATCATCTTTGCCTGCAACGCCTTCTGCACCAGCTTCCACAGGAGGCTGTCTACGTCTGTTGCAAATATTGCAGCACATCGTTTATACTAACTTTGAAAAGTGGGAGGTAGTAACTTTGGCGAGCTTCTTGGTGCCGGATTTGTCTTTCTCTTCACCAATCTCGTCCAGACTCCGATGCCATGGCTCCGACTCGATGCCCTGATGCTTCTCATAGTATGGTATCTCCCTTACTGGCACCCAAAGCGGGGTGATGTCAATGAAGCCTGGCGCGTCGCCGGAACCTTCATTCCCATCTCGTTCGGTTGGGCAGCTGGCGATGTCTCCCTCGCTGCTTACATCCAGGCCTCGCTCGCCCGCCTAGAGGCCGAAAACAAGGAGGTCTCAGCGTTAGGTGCTGTCATGGCCTTCCTCTATTCGACATACATCGTCATTTATGCCATCTGCTCTCCCCTTCTAGGTCGATACATCGATCGTGTCTATGCCAACACAGGTGGCTCTGACGGTGGAAACATCCGTGAAGCCATCAGAAATGTGGGTGGCGTGCAATTTACTGTGATTATGGCAGTTGTGTTCGCCTCAACTTTCATTCCTAAAGGGGCCGTGGCTTTCAATCCTAAGATGCTCAATGATGAGGTCCTTGACAAGGATCTTGACCATGAGAGTGAAAATGGGTTTGTGGATGAAAAGGATCGCAAGGCTAGTGCTTTGGATGCGAAGGTGGAGGAGCAAGCGGAAGAAAGCCGTCAGAGTGTTACAAGAGTGTCTGCTGATATCAACGACACCTTTTCGCCAGATCTAAAGCATATCAGAGAGGAAAATGGAGGTCCACTGAGGACCTAGCTATATCCAACCTCGCCGACCTTGGAGTGGGGAAAGGTGGTGCATATCGCACAGTTGGCGATGTATGGCCACCAGATCTTGATCTTGCTTGATGTGATCACGGGCTTCGGTGCTGGTGCCGGATTCTCAGGTTCGGAAGAGGACATTTCCTCATTGCGTCAGTGCGACAGAGCGAACTATCGATTCCAGTTTAAGCACAGGAAAGGTTGTTCTAACTGGACTACCACTCTGTCATTACCGAGGATATCACAAGTCGTTTTTCTGAATTGTTTCTTCCTGAGCCGCAGAGTTGTCTTACCAAAACAAAAAGCAAGAGTGCAGAACGAAAAACGTGATTTCCCACATTCTGAACATGCCATCCATCCATTTCAGGCTGGTGGATTTCTGTCGGTGTTTGATCGATCTGCACCCTGGGAGCCTTGGTTATGGGGGATCAGATTGGCTCAAGAATTTGGGAATATGTTCTTCATCGCATACAATATACCTTGAGAATTCTCACTGCGACCAAATTTGGTGACACCTGTACCCATTGCTGTTATACTTGGCCAGCTTTCTTGCATTTGACCCAGCCAGGCAAATCCTCTGGTCACGATCCACGTCATGGAGCTGCATCCCTGTTCGCAAAATAGCAGTGGGTAGAATTAAGTGTGCTCTGTGAATTATGGTGTATTCAGTAGATGGACGTTCCAGTTGATCCGGCCTGTATTGGAAGGATCTTGGCGTGCGATGGTGCTCGCCCTCTCCGAAGATCGGTGCATGCCATTTCCCCTGGCAAACGTCCACAACAGCGGCAGCTTCGGTGGGAAAGCGGGAGAACGAAACTAGATATAGAGTCAGTGCACCCCGAGTGTAGTCCACTAACAACACAATATCGTTTTCAATTAGCGGGGACTTGGCGAGGCTTTGGCAAGGCTGTGCCAAGATTTAGAATTCGCCAAGATTTCATTCCTAATCCGGACTAGTTCACAGCACAACCCCAATTTTCGCTGCGCCTTTGGCAATTGAAGATTTTGGGACTTAACTTCACAGACACCACCAGCAACCCTCACGTTCTCCTCATCAACCCTCTCAATAACGAACGCAAGATGTCGAACCGTCCTACTGTCGGCATCGTCGGCGGCGATGGTGCCAGCACTGGAGAAACCCATCCCCTGCCAGCCGTCTTCAGCTCTCCCATTCGGCCTGACATTGTCCAGTATGATTCCCTCCTCCATCGCAGCAAACCTCGATTACAATTTCCACGGCGGCGAGCTAACAGTTAGATCAGGTCCGTCCACGCCGGAATGGCCAAGAACAAGAGACAACCATATGCCGTGAGCGAGAAGGCAGGCGAACAGACATCAGCCGAGTCATGGGGCACAGGTGCGTTCTAGCGGAAAAATCCAATACCGACATGGTAGAGACGGGCACGGGAAACTAACGCGAGAGGAAATCTTACAGGTCGTGCTGTCGCACGTATCCCTCGTGTCTCTGGCGGTGGTACACATAGAGCAGGTCAAGCTGCGTTCGGTAACCAATGTCGATCCGGCCGCATGTTCGCACCCACGAAGGTCTGGAGAAAGTGGCATCAGAAGATCAACTTGGGTCAGAAGTAAGAGACAACTACAATTTGCTACCGGTGCTGCTTGGGACAAGTCTTCTAACGGTGGTTTTCTTCGATTACAGGCGCTTTGCTACCGCATCTGCCATTGCTGCCAGCTCTGTCCCGGCTCTCCTCCTCGCCCGCGGCCACCGCATCTCGACCGTCCCCGAAGTGCCGCTCGTCATCTCAAGCAAGGTCTTTGAAGGTGCCGCTCTCGTTAAGACATCCGCCGCTGCCGCTCTTCTCAAGGCCGTTGGCGCTGGCCCAGACATTGTCAAGGTCCAGAAATCCCGCAAACTGCGCGCTGGTAAGGGCAAGATGCGAAACCGCCGACACCGCCAGCGCCGCGGGCCTTTGGTGGTCTACAACCCAGAGGTCGACGGCAAGGAGCTCGTTCGGGCGTTCCGCAACATCCCCGGCGTCGAGACCTCGTCCGTCTTCGCGCTGAACCTCCTCCAGCTCGCCCCGGGTGGTCACTTAGGTCGGTTCATCATCTGGACCTCGGGTGCGTTCGGTGCTCTGGACACCATCTACGGCTCGACGACTGAAGCGTCGACCCTGAAGAAGGACTTCCTTTTGCCCTCCAACGTCGTCTCCAACGCCGACATCACCCGCCTCATCAACAGCTCCGAGATCCAGTCCGTGCTCCGCGAGCCCAAGGGCTACGCCACCACCAAGCGCGCCGGCGTCCAGAAGAAGAACCCGCTTCGCAACAGACAGGTGCTGCTCCGCCTCAACCCCTACGCTGCGCAGTACTCCAAGGACAAGATTGGGCAGAAGGGCGTCGACCACGGCAAGCCCGAGCGTGTCAATGAGAAATTCCAAGAGGTTTTGCACGAGAACTAGAGCGAAAAAAATGGTTTGGACGATCTTTCCTTTTTGTTATCGAAGAGTTCGGGAATGCGAGGGTCGAGTGGGATCAATGCAAGACACTCTGACACACTGGACTGTGGATGCTGGACGTGCAGGCAAGCGCTGGACTGTGAACACCTCATGGCTCTGTCTAATGGGTTGAGCAGCAATCCAGCGACGGCCTATGGCCAACGTCAATTGAGTGGAGTGGTGTTTCACTTATTTCCAGCAGACATGACAGTGAGAGAATCAGGAAACATGCAATGCAATTTCCCCCTGCAGCGACCGTTTTTCTTCATCATCACGTCTTTGTTATTGATCTGCCTCCCTGTTTTCCCCAACAAAGTATGTGATAGTGAGAGGGACACAATGGACTCGTCCTCGACCCTGGCGCCATGACTTTCGCACTTGCACTGTAGTCGTGGAGAGGTATACACACAGAGTGTACGGAGTACCGTTGCCCTCCTTACCCGCAGCCTCGACGGAGAGGACGTCAGACCTGTGCCCCGTCCTCGCAATGCAGGACCCCGAACCCGAATAGATGTGAACCCGTGCCACCCTCCTCTCCTTTGTCCTTTGAAACCACCTCCTTTGACGTGACCTACCTCGTCCGGCCTGCATGCACACTCTCTCACACTCTCGAGCACACCGCCCACCCATCCATCCACGCGTGAAGCCAGACTTGGGAAAAAGAACTCCAGCTGAGTTCCGTCCATCCCAGCCTCAGCCCAAGTCATGTCTGTCTCCTTGCTCCCGCTCCCTGTCCCGCTTCCACCATCGCGTGGCAGCCAGCCAGCCATCCGAAAAGGCTTTTTCTCCTTGCGTTGTCGTGACGTGACATGTCGTGTCGTGTCGCGTGGTGTCTCACTCGTGCATTTCCGGGGCACCCTCCACCAGTACATACCTCCTACCTACGTGCCTACCTCTCTGTTGGGTCATCCCCCTCCCTTTCTCTTTGCAGATGTACTTGCATGCATACATGCCTTCCCGTGCGTCAGGTAGGTAGCTAGACACATAGGTAGCTAGGTATGCAGATGACCATGGTTCTTTCGACCCGACCCTATCAACTCTACTCGCGAGGGTGCTTGTGATGTTTTCCTGGCAAACTCTGACTGACTGAGTGCATGCTTCCTCGTGGCTCGTGGCGCTGCTGCTCACTCCACACTCCACACTCCACCCGCCGTGCACCACACCACAAACCTACCTGCATGCATACACACACGCGCACACACAGGAATGGTCCAGGCCCTTCTTCCTTGCCTCGTCGGGCACACACATATCGACAGAGGGAGGGGGTGGAAAGAAGAGAGGGAGGGTGGCAGGAATAGCAACGACACCCAGACCAGAGGTGGTCAATCAAATGATGAATCATCACCTTTTGCAAAAGGCTTCGCTTATATCACTTCGACCCAGTCAGGCTGGAATACGATACGAGGGAAGGCGTGGCCACTTGTTCCAGGTGTGGACCTATGCAAGCCACACACGCGCAGGACCAAGTCCAATGTTCTGAAAGTATAAGTATTACGCTTTTGGTGAATGGATTGTTGTATGGACGACTCGGTAGGTAGATAGGTAGGTGCCTGAGGTATACATGTAGCGACTAGGATATTTACCATTCCCGTGATGCGCTGTAGACGGGTAGGATGTACTCATCCATATTTCCTATCGGCCTACCTACAGAATAGTATCATACAAAACCTCATACGTAACTTACTCAAGCCGTGGCGAAAAGAGTTCTCGGTATCAAGAGGCACACAAACGTACTGTACTCGATGTATGTAGATTGAGGAGTGGCAAACTCGTCCCCGTAGTGGTCGCAGGACCTTGGAAAAATCAAGACCTGTAGTTGGCATCGGCTGCGTGCCGAAGGCTTATTTGACTTGCCACGCTGTGGTTGAGATCTCATCGGGGTCAGGAAAGATACGACTTGGAGGACTCACACCCTCCACTCACTCATTCGTACGAAGTGGAGAGAGATCTATTAGTGTCCGGTCAAGGTCTGGAACATGTTTCTTGCTTTTCCACTAGGTATCTAGTACATATGAGTACAAGTACCCAGTAGGTACAGTACGAGGACTTGGGATGATCTACTGCTGTAAAAAGTATCCCGGGGCGATGTACCTCGGAGAAAGCAAGTACTCTCAGTGTACTGGGAGTCAGGGTCGGGAAAATGTCTCCGTGGCCATTAGGGAGACATCTATCAGGTACTAGTAACGATACCGAGGGTTACTTGGACTCGGTACTGGTCGAAAAGTTCCACGGGTGCGGGCTAGCCCGTCCGTCTCCTTGTCCTTTCGCAGATCCTCGTAACTTCCTTACTTCGTTGTTGGCACGAGTAGATAGATGTACTCGTACTCGGCATAGGTACTGTAGAGAGGATAGTGGCTGCATGTCGGAGACGGAAAGGTTTTCTTGTTTCATCTACCCGTTGAATATCGCCGCGACAGTTCCATTTTCAGTCTAGGCTCAAAGAGACCCGTAGACCCATGTGTTGAAGTGCATAGCCGTACCCAAATCGCTCATCAATAGTATCAAATATGGCGCATAGGCAGGTAAACGGGTGCTGATTGGGTCTTCGGAGCTGGCTAGTTGAGGCATGGCAGCGCCAACGCCAACAAACCTTTGGTGGGCAGGGAGAAAACGGAGGCGGAAAGACAAAGTGAAGACGGTAATGTCGAGACGAGCGTTACCCACGAGATTGCAGGGAGATGATGCATTTGGTGGATCTTGGTGGCAAAGTTTCGTCGCAACTCGTACCCACTGGAACGACACGATCTCCCTTCTAACGGTTCCAGCAACAGATTATGGGGATATCTTGGTGTTTCCAAGAAACCACTCCCATCACCACATGACTGTTTTAGTGATAATTTCTGGGGTTTAGAGTCAACGGTGTCATGAATCATCAATTGGCGATCGAGTGCCGAGTATTCGCTCGGTATGTCCAAGTCGTCTGGCTGCAATGTACTCTGTACACCTGGCCCGAGCTTCCAAAATATGGTTGTGTCCGTCTTCAAACCTCTTGTCCAGTATCCACGCAGCAATCCACTCTACCTAGAACGAAGTTGGAAGAAAACTGGTTCCTGTATGCAGGGTAGAGCCGATCCTGGGATCGTTTGCACAGGCGGAGCATGAAACTAGGGGAATGGACGGCGAGATACTCGCTGAAGGGGATACCGCCGACACACATTGACGGGAAGGCAACCGATGTCCAAGCCATATGCATTGTCAACTTCAAAGAGGTTTTTCGCAAAGAGTTTTCAGGGGGAGGGGCGTGTGGTTTTCATTCCGTGGAGCTGTAGTTAGCTAAATGCTTTTTTGCAGTAAGTTAGAGCCACCAGAGCGTAGTTGCGGATCGAGGCGGGCCAGTTCTCTCTCACCTAAGGACAGTGTAGCATCAAAGTACCCGGGTAATAGAATATGGCTCTTGCGCTGAAGATGAGAGGGAGATATCTGGAGGGGCAGAGGCCCTCATCAAGATGTCGGAGTGATCTTCTGAGGGCGGTTCTAAGTGAGACTTCTACCAACCTACCAAGACTCAAATGGCTGCGCTGAGACACCAGCCAGATGGACTGTTTCATGACGTCAGTTGAACAAGCATTTCACGCCTTCCCCCGTTAGGACACGCAGGCCCAGCGACGACTTTTGACGCAGCTACTGCCACGCGGACGAAACCCACCAGATTGTCTATCTTAGCTTGCAAAATGATATCAGAAAAAAGCAGGCCTCCTGCATGCATCGTGGCAAGGTCTTGCAAGAGAGAGGCGCCAAGGTACCACCATGTCCTAATCGGGTTGAGGCTTGCAGGCGAGGCGCCGCGGTAACCTCATCCGAAGAAATGTGACAGGTCAGATTCCCAAAGGCAAATCAGATGGGCAGCCACATGGAGGAGTACTTGAGGTAAGGGGCCGGACATGGAGCTCTGATCAGGATTGACCCAAAACAGGTGCGGAGCTCGACCTGCATTCGGTGAGCCCGTTGTTCGACTACTTGTGCAAGCATTGCAGCTGTCGAAATGCCATCCTAAGACGCCCTAGGGTGATCAGGGTGATCTAAACCTCCTGCACCTCGAGCTATTCGTCTTCGTCCTCAGGTGATTGTCAAGCCATGTTGCCTCTTCTGCCGGCACTCGTTGGCACGAAACCTACCCGTAAAGCAGCCCAGTGGCGGTGTGATGGTCAAAACAGCTGTTCTCCAGAATCCCATTTCGGTTTCATGCCTCCAAACCCTGTACCAGTCGATGTTTTGGAGAGTGACTTTTGGCGGCTGGCAAGCTTCGCATGCTGCGCTAGCGCATGGAAAATGGCCCAGATATGTTGCAGCCAATTGATTACTAGTGAAAGAATTTGCTTGCAGGGGACACAACGCTTGAAGGGACATGCTGTTGGACTTGCCACTGCAGATACCACCTGTTTTAGTCTCAAGACATTTTGTCGTCCACTTGTAAAAGGAGGGACCCTTTCGAAGCTGCCTCCGCACAAACAACGCTCGCCGCCTCCCACCATTTTGGTGCCACTCAATGCGACTTTCCCTCAATGGTCGCTTGGCCTTCCAAAAGAAGCCTGTGGGGGTCGAATGACCTCTCAAAAGGAAGACTTGCAGCCATCCTTATGCATGAGTAAGGCCTTTGGTGGTCTGTCAGCCCAGTTGACGTTCTATGCTGATCTTGCGGACCTGCTCCCGTCTACAAATTGGTCATTTGTCAAGTAGGACGGAGGAAACAGCACTCGGTATACTCCGTACGGGAGGCTTCCCTTGCTCACCAGGCACCTAGACCGCTTCCCAGAAACAATTGTTACGAGCGATGATTTCAAAGCCAATTGATCCTTCTCGAACGGAGCATGGATACCCGTCCGGGGTCTGGAGAACCTCACCAAAATTATTTGAAGCGGGTCAAAAAAATAGGAGTAGTTCTCTTCATTCGCTGGGCTGCTTTGATCATCGTTATTAGGTGTCTCCGACCTCACAAACTGGATGAAGAGCGACCGCCGAGAAGCGGACCCCCTAGATCGTACGAGTAGTGCCTCACGACAAATTCCAACGTCTAATAGCGAGACTCCTATCGAGTCAACAATCCACGGGGCATTGCAAGGACACGCCTGTACTTTCGGACAAGGATACCGCTGGACCGTGACCGCAACCAAAAAAATGTCTACAAGTATACCCTTGCAAAATAACGACGGGGGGCGATGCGAGGACAATCATGGATGACCAAGTTTGTGAGAGGCAAGTCCCGCTCTCAGGCTAAGTGCGCATGGAGGGGCCACAGGGGCCACAGGGGCTCGGTGGCCTCTCCTCTAGGCTCTTGGCTTATCCGAGTTAGGACCAAAAAAGATGGAAAATCCCAGGTGTAGTATGACCCATGGGGGGACTCGCGGACCGGGACTGGCGATCCGGGGTTGGAACGGCCCTTGCTGGGCCGAATTCTCATTCGGAACCAGTACCGGTCTGGTTAAAGGAAGGGGGAGGCACTTACTCGTCCTGGTAGGCAAGTAAGCATGCACAGCATGGAAAATGGGGAAGATTGGCATTGAACTTGCTTGCCCCAGAGGGCGTGGGACAAAACTCACTTTGCCCGCCTAATGCACGGACTCGACGGTTATACGAGTACAAATGGCTGGTCAATCCACTCCCTCCTCAAAGGTCGAACTCCACTGAGCGAATCTGGAAGACTGAGTTACTTGATGCAGCAAAGTCTAGGAGGCAAACAAAGGACTTCAAACTCCTGCCTTTTGGATAGCGGGATGCAGGCGGGCTCTTTTGGGACACAATAGCGCTGAGCATCTCCAGCAAAGAGTGCAGCTTTTAGTGTGGGATGCCAGCGCGGGATCCAGAGACAGGACCCATGGAGTTTCAGGGACAAGCCGCCCCAAGTGCACCACCAGGAGCCAGGACGCCTACTTGTACCTACTCGTGCAAGTAGGCCATCCACAGCAAGCTAAGAGGTCGGGGAAGCCCGTGCTTTCTCGCACCAACAGAGCGCCATGCCTAAAACGCCCGTTCAGGATAGTCCTGATACTTGGTCAATCTTTGCCTTCCACTTGTTGCCAGAAGATCGACGGTTCTGCTGGGCTGCATGAGTTGCCGGCTGGACTGAAGAAAAATCTCCCAGAAAAGAGTGCCTTCGGCTGTGAGACTGACGGACGCATTCCTGCAGCGTAAATTGGGCTCTTACTACCACCATGCCCTTCTTTCTCTCACAAATGGGTTTCCTCAGGATCGAGATTGGAGAAAAGGGCTATACCCCAACTAAAGCTTGTAGATGAAAATCAATCATCTGGTTGGTGCCTGATCAAACTGCACGACTTCTTGCCGGCTACTTATTCCGCGCCTACAGGTACGGTCGAGATGGAAATTTCGCGTCAACTGAGCACCATTATTCTCACATGTGCTCCTAAGGAGCCACAAGCACAAACTTGTTGATCCCCCATGTCGTATTTGCCACGGACACTGTCACCCCTGGTCTCTCAGGTGGCCAAGGTACTCCTGACAGCAAGGCAAAAGGAAAGGCCCTCGTCCAGGGTGTCAGAGTTCATGACGGGAACAACGGAACGATAAGAGCTGAAATGAGCCTGGAGACAAATGAAAATCGATGCTCAACCCATCTCAGCCGCGGCCTAGCTAGCAAGCTCGCTTAATGGATCTCGATGATTGGGTATCTGCTTGTCACGTTGTTCCAATGCCGCAGAAATCTGTGTCCTTCTTGGACTATTCCTCACAGGCTAAAACAAGAGAAACTATCGTACGAGGCTCGAAATTCGAGCCACAACAGGGAGGAGCTGGGTCCCAATGATGGGCTCGTGTTCGCCAACCGCGGAATGCCGCTAATAGAGCCCCTAAGACGGTCTCAGGCGTCACTTGAGGGTACGTCGTCACCTCGTCAGTTCAAGGCAGGCCAGGCCAGCCCCTCAAGTCTCGGACCAAAGTGCCGGCACCCCCGCTCTGCCACGGGGATCGCAACGATGACTACCTCAGAGAGGAGTCGCCTCCAATTTGTGCCGTCCTGAGTCTAAAGAACTGTTCGGACTAGTCTGGTCGCCCAGTTGTCGCGCCTCCTCGCTGGTGCGTCTGGCAGAGTCGAACAGACCGCAATGGACCGACAAAACAAGACGGCAAGCTCCGGCCTAAGAAAAAGATTGGTTACTTGTTCATTGCCAGCCAGGGAGAGACACACAGCGCCAAGGGTGGGTGGTTGTTCCAGACTATTGGACTTTCAGCATCGAGAATTGCAGACTGACAGCTGCATGCATGGGTTTTTTTCTACAAGAGGCCACTCAGTGCAGCGCCACTGAGTAAAGCGTCAGCCACCATGTCAACTCTCTTTCAGGCTGCGAGGACGCCCATGTTCTTCTCAGCTGGCGAGTGCAACCCACGGGGAGCTGCCAAGGTCAGGAATGCGCCTCATCTTGCCGTGCGTTGAACGCCATGTGTGGGTGCGGTGGGTGAGTATGTGCATCTCTTGCCCGTGCACAGACGAGTGCCCCAACCCCAATCCTTTTCAATTTCAGCGTCCAGGCCGATCTTGATTTCCATTAGTGCAAGACCGAGGACTTCGAATGTGATTCACGAGATTGGGTTCCTCCTACTACTAGCCGCGTAGACAAGGGCGTTTGTGAAGTTTCATACATTGACGGGAGATAAGCGATCGTCTCCTGTGTAGTAGTCTGTACGGGGTACATAGTTTGGAGGATCAGCCAGCAGCCGTGTACCAAGATTCCCTTTCTCTCGGGAGTTAGCTCAGGCCCGGCTCGCTCGCCTGGGAAGATTGGTTTTTTGTTGAATGGAATGCTCGATGCGTCTATTGCTTGTGCTCTGTATCCAGTTCTGCAAAGGAAAGGGGATGAATAGCCGAACTGGCTGTAAGGGGGACTCCAATGCTGCTTGCTCGGTTGGAGTTTTGGTTGGAGGGACTGTGCCCCGACGGCTCCAGCCAGCACAACGCCAAGTGAACGCTACTGGGGTCAAGAGGACTGAATGGCTCGTTTACCCAGCCGCGGCGGGGAGTCCGTGCTGTGGTTTGGCATAGACAAAATTTACGTGAAGTCTATGATGGAGAGAAGCTGTGGGAGGACATTGCAAAGGAGGAATCAGATGACTCAACATCGGTGGCTTGTTGTTGGAACCCTAAAAGCCAGTCACTAGTTCTCCTCGTATCAATATCAGGCAGATTTCATGCATTTGGAGTGATTGCAGAAGAGCAAACAAACTGAGCGGGTATGTAGGGAAAAATGGTAGGCGTCCGCGGATGCCCTGTTTGGAACCTTTGGTGTTCTGATGAAGTGGTTTCGGATTGCTTCGCCAATCGAGTCTACCTACATTGCAATTAGCTGGAAGAGGGACAGTGGTTTGATTCGTATTCCTCCATTGCAGACTGTGCGACCCATCCGATTTGTCGAGTAGCCCATCATGTCTGCATCAATGACGCCGACGCCCTCTTTTTTTCTTCTTTTCTTCTCGCTACAATGCAGCACTCTGAAGGGTATTCGCCAACTTGGGATGGGAAGCACGTTGAGTGGTCAAGTGTCAAGTGTCAAATGTGTCAGGAAGTCAATGAGTCAGACTGGGTTTGTCTTTCTTGAGGCGTTTTCGGAGATGGGTGGTGGTTGAGAATGGACATTGGATGCAATGAATGCAGGCACTGAATCTGAAAGGTACTGGGACAAGTGAATACAAAGTCAAGGATAGCTTTCTGGTTGCTAGAGTGGAGGTGGCTGTTGATCCCCGGGCCTATCATATGGGCTCTAGCTAGTAAGTTAAAGGAGTGGCTGCTGCACCAACTCGCCTACCTACCAACACCCGCAGGTCACCTCTCACCTCTCACGTCTGACCTCTCACTTTTTCTTCCATCTCAACTTCACCTGCGCTCTTGTCCATCCATCCCCTTTGCGCCCACTCTTCACTCTTCCACTATTACCATTCCACCATTCCTCCTTTCCACATGTCACACCCAATCTACACCCTGGTCATCCCCCATCATTGCATTCTCTTGCTGACCTCGGGCTCTCTTGTCTCTCTTGTCTCTGTCATCCTTCACCCACCACCACCATCGTGCCATCATTGATGAGTTCCTAAAGTTTCTCCACAAATCCTAATCGCCCTTCCCAATTCCTCCCCCGGTCCAAGTGCCAGTGGCGCACCAACAAATTTCTTGACCCTACCCTAATCATGAACTGGGTTACTCCATCGGGACCCCTCTCTACCTGCCTCCTGCATACATCCTCGTACAGCTCTCGCCAACTTGCCTACCCATCCTTTCCGTCGACCGTGGACCGTGCGCAGACACACACCCTCTCCTCTACCTCCCTCCCTCCCTCACCTTCGCCCACACCAGTCGCTACTGGCGTTGATCGACTCCAAGTCACTCCACCCATGTCGTATCTCACCCGCTGCTGTTAAAACCTCCGTGCTCTTCCCCCTTCTAGCTGCCTCCTGAGCTGTGGGAATATCCACTCCCAAACCCACCAGAAACCCTGATCAACCTCCCCTTGCTCCTGTCCCTCCCCCGGGTCTCCATTCCACGCCATCCACTGTCCATGGATAGCCTGCCTCCCCCCCTCCGGCCCGCCCTCAGTCCACCTCTATCCCGTCACAATTTAGCGCTCATTATCCCTGTAAGCGATCGGCAAGGGTCAGATGGCATGCGTTACGCTGGTTTGTAGCCTCCAGAGTTACACAGATGCAAGCGGCCCACGAGGCCGCCATCCCCCATTGACTCCTAACTGTCCGATCCTAGAGGCCTAGGTCTATCCGTCCAGCCCGTCACCTCGTCGTGCCCGCCCTCCACAGAAAACCACAAATCAGCGCACATCTCTCAAGAACGGTTCATGACAAGGACAACTTTTTGCTTTTTCGCCTCCCGTAAATCTCATCTGATCTGATCCTGGTTCTTTTGGTCAGAGCAGCGCTACCTAGTGTCTGCCTAGGTAGATAACCAACCCCTCTTCCACGCTTACACCGCACGCGACAGACTTTCTCACCTGTGCGCACTTCAGGCCCTTTCTCCACTTCCATTTGTTCCATCTCTGCTCCAAAGGAAAAAAAAAAGTTCTTTGAACCTATTGAAGGGCTCTGGGGTTACACACAACGGTCCAGCTCCATCTTGTACACCAGGCCACATTAAATCTGTCAACGGAGTTCTGTTATTCGCATCTTGGTTTATCTGACACCTCGTCCGTCGCAGTAAAACAGCCAGAACTTACACACATCCTCGCCAACACAAGGCCGGTTGCTCCGTAGAGTCGCCAGGGCTGAGGGTCGAGAAATCACCTGCGGCACATGGAACAGGGCACACTGTTGGGGTGACACAATATCTGCATTAAGAGCCACCCGCCGTTCATTCCAATCTACCGCGTGCTGTGTAACTCGCGGCGACCATTCTAGTGGCCTTGTTGCCATGAGGCACGTCTTGAGCAATCATTGGTGCCCGGCTCTGAAGGACAACAGCACTTCTCGCAAACATTCAGCTTGCTAGGACCACTTTCAGGCAGTGGAGGGTTTGGTGACAGCACAGGTTGCCCTCAACAAATCATTCAACCCACAATTTGTGTCCTCCTCTACCAAGTCGGACTCGGAAGGTTCGCTGCTCGACGGCCCACTCTCGATCAAAGTCGGGAGACTGGTGTGCCTGGGGTATAGGGGCCTTCGCGCTCAACGATACTGCATATAGCACCCAAAAAGTGGGCAAATGGCAACGGGTGTTGTGCTACCTCTGGAATCGCGAGTGAAAGAGTGGCACGAGCCTGAATCAAACCTATTGCTCTGTCAAACCCTAGCGGACTCGTCAAGCCGGCTTCCGGGCTCAATGGCTCACCCGCCAGCGCGAGACTCTCTTTCACAACAACCAAGTCTACCCTCCTTCAGTTCACTCCTGGCCGGGGCTGGCAATCCCGCTTTGTTTGGCCAATCCCGACAGGAAGAGGTGAAAAGGGAACATGCATTGCCAGGCAGCACTCCTGCAAGCAAACATGCTGCTCAACCAAATATGTCCACGGCTTCCGATGTGCATCCGTCCACACCTGCTTTCGCCTTGGCTCAATCCTCACCTTCCCAGTCTCATCCCATGAATGGCGGCGCCTGGGCCTACCCAAACACAAGTCGATCGGAAGTTCATACAGCCACAACTGACCCTCGTGCAGCAAGTACCAGTCATGGACCCGGTCGGGCGACCACGGAAGAAGAATTCGTCGACCCGCCAGTCAGCTGTCATGCTCATGAGAAGGACTCCATGTGTTCCAAGAACTCGGATGGTGATGACCTCAGCTCCACGTGGAGCTCCTCGAGATCAACGAACCTTAAAAAGCGCAATGGCCAGGCTTGCGATGGATGCCGGGAGAGGAAGATGAGATGTGACTTTAAATTCCCCAAATGCACGATGTGCAAGAACATCGACCGTGAATGCACATTTGGCTCAGCGTAAGTAATTCCTTGACTCATTATCTTCGGTGCTGATTTCTGTGCAGGCCACGTGCCACGATGCGACATTCAGCGTTTCCGATGTCGATGCCTTCAATCTCGAGATATAGGATCACCAATCAGAGCCAAGACAATTATCCAACTCGCAGAGGGTCAACGACTTCTGTGGACATGGGCTCCCAGGAGCATGCCTACTCGGCATCCATATCAAGGTCGTCAATGCCCCTAGACGACATGCTCTATGCCACCTCCGGCAAACAGACCAGCCACGAGGATGTGTCAGACAATCAACCACCAGCAAAGAGGCCTCGTGTTTCTCCATCTCCTCGCCCTAGATCTCAGGGCCAGTTGTCCGCCAGTTCGGGTACAGAATCTGTTGTCGGTTCCATCTCTTCGCCGTCAGTCGTCTCCGACTTCTCTTGGGACTTGGACCCTTATCAGTTGAATCGCAGTCTGACCTGGGACTACGTGAATAAGTATTTCGAGCACGTTGACGGCGTAACGTATCATATCCTCCCCAAAGAACTTTTCCGACAATGGATCCGTTCCCACCCTACCAAATCACTGGCGGACAAGATGTTGCTATATGCTATTCTGGCAATGGGAACCGTCTTCGCATCGAGGCAACCACAATCGAAGCACCACCAAGACGTGTTCCTCGAGATTGTCAATAAAGCCATCATAAAGAATGGCGATATGTTCAGCCTGCAATTGATTCAGACCAAGTTAATTCTGGGTCTCTTCGCTTTTTCTCAAGGCCAGTACAATCGTGCAAGTGACCATTGTGGGTCTGCCCTACGGACCGCGTTGGGCTTGAGATACCATACAGAAGAGGGAGTCTCGACCATCGAGATTCAGGATCCACTGGACTTCGGTTTGTCTCAGGAAATGTTGGTTGATTGCCGGCGCAGGACGTTCTGGGCTGCCTATCTGCTGGACAGCTTCAGTCGTTGCTGGTCCGCGTCCGTTACTACTGTTAACCGGTTTGATTGCCACCTACGCTTACCTTGTGCTGAGGCGGCTTACGAGGCGGGACACGTTCCCTTGGCTCCATTTATACTTGAAGCGCCCAAGGATGACCAAGGGAGTCGGCCCGGTACTCCTCTCGAATCATCCGAGGTCGGCTCTTTTGGCTATCTGGTAGAGATTGCGGCTATCTTCAGTGAGGTGATGAGCACTGTCAACCGAGGAAAAACGCAGTCCCCGGGGAAAGATCGATCAACGATGGGCACCTTCCGTAACGACATTGGAGCCCGACTTAAGACGTGGGACCACCACATGAAGAGACAAGCTCGTCAAGATCAAGACGGACGAGAGAAAGTCAGCGGCTTCTACGTTATTTATCACTACACCCTCATGGTACTGAACCGGTACATTGACCATGCGGAGATGGATCGGTCACGGGTTAGCGTATGTGTAAAGCGTGTCCACGATCACGCTCGACACACGCTTGTGTTGGTACAGAGACTGCGCGAGCACGGCGATGACAAGCACGACTCCTCTCACCAGTTTGTGATGTTGAGCCCTTTCAGTGGCTTCGCCATAATAGCTGCTTTGGATGTCGTCACAGCCACCGGCCCAGTATCGACTCTGATGGGCCATGAGAGCCAAATCATGTCCTTGATTGGCAGCGTCATCCCGGTCCTGGAGGGACTCAAGGACCATTGGCATAGTGGTCGTCAACAGCAGGAGGTGGCCGATCGGAGGCTGAGGGCACTTTTGAGGGTATCCAGTAAGGCCTTCCAATTCAACGGAGCATATTACTTCGCGCACCCTATGCAAAGCCGGGTTGACATGGATCACGACGTTACCTACGGGCTTTGCCGCAACAGATATTTTGAAGCCATGGGATGGGAGGAGACTCTTCATCATGATGGAGAGTTCCAACGGCTGGACTAATGCGAGATTCTTGGAAGTAGAGCGCAAAGAATTGAGACGGCCGCTCACGGTATGATGAGGAATATGAGATTATGAAGCACTGGTATAGGGAAAAGGCCGATTAATACATGCAGAGAGGTTTCAGCAACACTCAACTGGCGATGATGGCATTCAGGCACTATGATATACCCTACGAGCTTGACGGTACACAGCACTAGTTATTGTCGGATTTTGGAGGCGAGAGTAAAACGTTCCAGGTGGTATTGTTTGTTATGGCTGAGCGAATTTTTTATATACTTGGGAGGGACCCTGTCTAGTTAGTATGTGGTTACCGCATAGTTTGGATTACGAAGGATAATATCTTTACTATAGCTATCCAGCCTATAGCGACCTCGACATCATCACAACCTTACAGAGCTAAAGACCAAATGTTCACCATTCTAGTCTCGAGAAGGCCATGCTCTGAGCTTCGATGACGTAGAGGTGGCACAGTCACACTCCGGAACCTTAGCAGCACGTGGCTTGCTAGCTCCGCACGGATCAACGCTCACAACGCTCTGCCGGCCATTTATCTTGGGTAACTTAGCCGAGAAGCCCCGCACTCTTGGCACCACTCGGCTGAGCTGCCATGTTCGGATCGCGTATACGATTGGACACAAGCAGGGCGCTTATTCGTATCCTTGAGCCTCACTCGAACTTTGCACCCCCAACTTGTTTGCTACAGAACTGGCCTAGTTCTGCACCTCGATGCCCTTCTTACGGCACATCCTTCACTGTGTCTTTCTGAGAAAGGGCAGTTCTGCCAATATCTCGTGATATCTCGTGGGAGACCGTCTCCCTCCCCGCACGAAGTCGATTTTTATCGCTCAAGAGCGTGCGATCGGCAAAGAGAATTGATCTTGCGGCGTCATGGAGTATTCTCTGCGTGAGGCTGACCACACGAGGTCTGTGGACCCAACGGGCCAACCGTATTGGCAAAATCGGTGACATCCCGGTCGGGATCCTGCATTGTTACTCACAACCGGTGGGTTTTGTTCAGGCTCCCATCCAGGCTCCGTAGACCAAAGTACCTGGTAAACGTTAGGCTCGAGTCCACATGTGCAAGCCCTCGAGGCCTCACAACACCACAACATGTGCCTAGTACAACCCAAGCCATTGACTATTTCAACGTTTCAATCGCCCGTAACTTCATTTCCTCCCTTTACCCAAATTGTCTCCTTGTCTCCCCCTCTCCTCACACCCCAAATGGCACTACCTACCCAGTCTGATTGCGGTGTTTCTTCTGGTTCTATTCGCCTACCATTAACTCTTCTCGACACATTGGTTCCTGGTTCTTCTCACCTCGCTTCACTCCTGCTCGGATCTGGTCTCGATGTCTCGTTGTTTGTCTCATGGGGCGCCATCCTGGCGACAGTGTGGGCAGCCCTCCATTTCGGCCTGATACCTGCGTATCAAATTGTTTTGAAAGCGCTCACCTCATCGGTGATTGTGGAAGAATATGATCCCATCTACGACCATGTCCTCAACTGGGCCAGCGCCCAAAAGTATTTGCAAAACATCCGTTCCCTCCGCGCTCATACGGCAGGGCAATACTACGACGGCTTGGAAGATTACGAAGAGGATGACCCCCTGCAGATGCAGTTCCGGGAAGGCATGCCCGAGGATACCATCTTTAATTTCAACAACTGGTCTGCCCGGGCCCCGCCAACATTTCGACCTCATTCTTCTTCGGGCTGGTTCTTCCACAGTTATCGGTTGTTCAAACTATATCGAAATCGCGATCGGGTTGCCAGCGAATACACCGGCGCCGTGTACGAAAGAGAACGGCTTGAGATCTCAGTGATCTGGTTGTCTCCTCAGCCGATCAAGACCATGATTCAGGAGGCCCGAGAATTTCATCTCATACGTCGAACGTCCACAACCACAATTAAGCGCCCAACCCCAAAATCTCAGAGATCTGGACGTGGACAAGCATGGACAACTATCGCCAACAGACCGAGCAGATCTATGGCCACGGTCGTGCTGGATAACGAGCAAAAGGTGGCTATTTTGAAAGATTTCAACGACTTCCTGCACCCGCGGACGGCGCGATGGTATAGCAATCGCGGGATCCCATATCGTCGAGGTTACCTCTTTCATGGCCCGCCAGGAACCGGCAAGACTTCATTGTCCTTTGCCCTTGCCGGTGTATTTGGACTTGACATATACTGCCTCGCGCTGTCTGAGGCTTCCTTGACCGAAGAAGACCTGATCCTGCTCTTTAACAGCCTCCCAAAACGATGTATCCTACTCCTTGAGGATATAGATACCGCTGGCCTAGGGAGGGCGCCAGGTTCGAACGATGTAGGAAAGCGACAGACGACAGACCAGTTGCCATCTGGCGGGAATAACCAGGACAAGAAGACCACTGCCGAGAATAAAGACGACAAAGACGACACCTCCGGATTTAGAGGTAAGGCAACAGATCAGGCGGGTTCGGTCAGCAAAGAACCGACATTCAAGAACACGCTCACATTCGCAGGCCTCCTGAATGCCATAGATGGTGTTGCAAGTCAGGAAGGCCGAGTCCTCATCATGACCACCAATCACGTGCAAAGATTGGATGAAGCACTGACGAGGCCCGGTCGGATTGATTTGACCATCAAGTTTGACCTGGCGACCAAGCAGCAGATCAAGGATCTCTTTTTGCGGATGTACTGTGCCGACTCAATCGAGATGCGAAGGCAGCCGACCAAGATCAGCCATATATTGCCGAACCAAGCGGAAACAGACCGGCCTGGTGCAAACACATCCACAAACTGGGGCATTGAGGGCAATCAGATCGCCGACCTCGAAAACCACAAGGACACCCCAAAGCCACGACTTCTATCGAGGGTAACTTCCAACAGCAGCGCAGTCTTCGACCTGGCGGAGCGATTCGCCGATTCTCTCCCTGACAGGACTCTTTCGCCCGCCGAGATACAAGGCTTTCTCCTAGTCCGGAAGAAGTATCCCGCACAAGCAGTCGCGGACGTGATCCAATGGAGGGACGAGCAGCTTCAAAATAGGGTGGAGTCAAAAGTGAACAAGGACGCAATGACGGCACAAGCGGTAGCGTGTGACGAGAGTCGCACAGAGTCGAGCGATGGCGTGAAGACGGCGGGATTATCCTCATGCAAGAAAAACGAAATACCCAAGCAGCAGCAGCAGCAGAAGATGATGGGCGTTCAAAACGGCTTCTCCGGCGAGATTACACGCGAGGAAGAGGACGGTAACGACGCCAAGGAACCAACGCCATCATCCACGGTCGAGCCACAAGCCGGAACCCTGCCGAGATCTGGTCCCGCTGAGAATGGCAATGGCAATGGCAATAACAAGGACAATGAGAACGCGTGCGAGAATGACGGCGAGGGGATCACGGAAGACGGAGATATCGACGATCGGGGAGACGACCAAAACGGAGACAGTGACACCCTATGCACGCGTCGTCGACGACTCTGGGTCCCACACCCACGCTCAGACACCCGACGACATGGATCTGCCGCCGTCAATGGGTACACGCACGGCGATTCTGACGGCGACATCGACCTCGACCTCGACCTGGACTGTGACGAGGATGACGTTGTGTTCTGACTTATACTCGATGAACTAGTTCGTCTCGCTCTCCAGGACCCAGCCTGGTTTGGAAGTGGGTGGATTCCATTTTCCTCCTCCCGTTGTGCTGTGCTGTGCTGTGCTGTGCTGTGCTGTACTGTACTGTACTGTACTGTACTGTGTTGCGTTGCCTGGTCTCATCTGGTCTGCTTTGATCCTGGCATTGAAATAACTATGTCCTCTATATACCTACCCGTTTTGCGTTTGAAGGGGAAGAGGAGAGGGGGGAGGGGGAGAAAAAAGAAAAACCCAACATGAAGGATAATCGTCTTTATGGGACGTACGTTGGCATCTGGGATACGATATATAAATATGAGTGCGTGCATTATATTTACTACGACAACAAAGGGAAATGACGAGCGAAAATACATATACGTTAAATAAACACAGTCCCTCTCTCTCTCTCTCTCTCTCTCTCTCTGTGCGTTTCGCACAACGCGTAAAGGACTCGAAAAAAAAACCATTTTATGAGTGTTTTAGAAAGTCTGTCTGTTCATCGTATTTCGTTGCTTGCTTGGTTTCTTGGTTCCTCTGGGGATTGATTGTGGGCTCTTCTGTTCTATGTGTCTAGACAACATACCTACCGAGTACCGATACATAGGTAGGCACACACACACCCGTCTACCAGGCAAGATGCCAATGAACAAAGAAACTCAAGTGGCCTGGCCTCCGTGTCTCCGTGATTTTACCAGAACCCGAACCGCCCGACAAGCCCCCATCCTGAACATCTTGCCTAGGTCGATGTACACCACTCAATGAAATGGATCCTGCTGGCCCAACCATCAAAGCAATCGTGGCAATAGAACGCCGGCCTTCAGCTTGAGACCACCCAAAAAAAGACAAACAGAACAAACAGACACATAACCCCGCATTAACACATGCCAAAGAAAAAACCAATCATTGCACTGGCCCAGAAGTACCTCACGACATTTGGAGCCATCCATTTATTGTCCCACGGATAGGACCTGGGGAGATCCGAAATCAATTCCCGCGAGGCTGTGGACAAGGCCCCAAGGAGGTAGGGCCAACAGCCACTGATCAAGTCCACACACGAAAGTGGGAGTGCCGCGGAGTTGGCGGCGTGATCCTGTCGTCAATGGGGAATGGCAGCGGCCTCCGAACCAAGCTGGCCAGTGACGATAAGCAGGAGTTATTACAACACTCGATGTCCGCTCAAGCCGGCGGCATTGCTTCACCTCACGGCACAGTGAGACCTCTTCGAGATCGTCACATGATGTGTCAAGCATATGAGCTAGATGACACTTTCACAAGCCACAGTGGATAACACGCAGCAGATGAATGAAGTTCCCGCTGTTCACAGCTCCTGCAGCGCGAAGACATTTTGATCCCCAACAGACGAGCATGGACTGCCTACGTCGACAATATTCTCGAGCGGAAGATCAGCTTTCTCGTTTTCGTCCTTTGCACTCTCGCTTTCCCAGATTTCAATCTCGACATCACCATCAGCATCAGCATGAGTGGAGTGGACACCGTTAAGAGGGTAGCCAGGGGCTTCAGCCTTCTCGACTAGCGTGCTATCGAGTGCATTCGGGGTGGCAGAGCTCAGTATCTCGGCCAGTGTTGGGGCGTTTAGGTCTTCGATGATCTTCGCAGTTGACGACAGTGACGTGCTGGCGGTTGTGGGTTGGAAGGTGAAATGGTGCGGCTGCTTCGTCTCTTCGCCTTCCACGTCAGTCTCTGCCTCTTCGTCGTCGTGCACGAGAACCACACTAGTGGCATCAAGGCCTTCGCCATAATACTCCGCAGGATCAAGATCTGCGAGCGGGCTTCTGGGTTCGTCGTTCATCTTGATCTCCTTTCCCCTGGCCTTTTCCGCGGCGGCGTTGGCAGCAGCAGCCATGGACCTGGTCACGGGTACGGTCACCTCGTTGGGATCAATGTTCTCCTTGCCTCTATCCACCGACGACGACTTCTTGTGCAGACTCTTGCTCTCATCATCGCTGATATCCAACCCTGTGGCGCTCTGTGTCATGGTCCATTCGTTCATACGGTAGTCTTGGACTTCCTCAGTTTCCTCATATATGTCGAAGAACCATGACTTGGGCTTGCTGGTTTCAATTGTGGCCTTTTGGAGCTTGCGGGATTGAACTCGTGATTTCTTTGTGCCATTCAGGGCGGCGGATAAGGAGAGAGTGGGGGATTGGGTCGAACTAGAGAAGGGTGGTGGATTGAAACGTTTCCGCGACTGAAGAAGATCAGAGCGCTTACGCGTTGGCGAGCGGCCTGCTGCAGGTGCAGAGGCAGGGGTCGATGACGGCTTAACAAAGGTATCAAGACGTGGAGTGGAGGCAAGAGCGGTACTAAGACGATGTTGGGTGGACGAGAGAGCAGTCACATTCAAAGAATAGCGATGTGTCTTTGCGAGTGATACATCATCACCAAAGGCTGATCTCTTGCGTTTGTGCAACGAGTCGAGAATGCTTGGGTCGACATTTTCGCCGTCTGAGCCTCCGTCAATGTCGGGAGAGACGGCTCGTCGCTTCAAGGACGTTGGGGCAGAGTTTGGTGTGAGAGCTGCCGGCAGAGATCAGTCTATCGGTCTCCATTGGGGAAACACTGGTGGCAACCAAGATTCAACGCAAGGCGAGTGTCTCTTACCATTTTGTCGATTCTTCACGCTCTGCAAGCTTCGCAGCTTGGATTCGTTCAAGATGCCGAACGGCTGACGAGCAGGCGTGGCCATTGGAGCTACAGCAGCCATTCTGACTGGCTGGTAGAGGTGGGATGATGGGGAGGAATCAGAGTGGCGGCAAGAGGGCTGATATGCGTGCGTGCTCTGCTCAGCCTTTCAGGCAATGTTGAGTTGTATGGAGGAAATGGCCAATGCCAATGCGTGGCTGTCCTCGATTGATGACTCTGAGAATGTTGGTCGTGTTAGCTTGGGTGGAGATGTGGTTTGCATAAGAAATCACTCAAGAACTGTGAGAGGAAAGGAACGTTGGGCAGCAGTAGGGCAGAGGAAGAGGGTATATGGAAGTTGAGGGAGCTTACCAGGCGCTGTGACCAACCTGGCGCAGTCAAGGGAGCCGTTTTGGACGCGGGGTCTGTGAACGCGAGATCCTGGGTCAGGAGGGAAGAGATGGTCAATTTGACCAGAACAGTAGGGCGTGTAGGGTTAGATTGAGGAGCTACTGCAGGCCAGTGAGCAGCTGAGGAGGATCACGACGCGTCCTCAGGCAGCGATTGGGTTGCTGAAGGCGACCGTGGGCGGATAGTGAAGTGCAGATTGTGCAGAGACAGGGAAGTTGGCAGTTGAAAGAGGGATGAGGGATGAGGGAGGATGTTGATAGGGGACGCGTCAAGTGGAGTCTGTGTGAGAAAAGAGACGCGACGGGCGGGCGACGGGGAGGTCAAGTGAGGAGAGCCAGCAATTTCCGAGGTGAATTTTACACGCGCATCAATATATTTTCGAGTCCTATTCACTGTCCAGATGATAGAGGGCTCCAAATTGGTACTTGATGTGCTCTATTGTCTTCATCTCTTGACTGCGCTGATGATAACCGCCTTTTGGGATGTTGGCTGATTCTCACTTCTCCCTCACCTCGTATGCGGACGAGTAGCCGAGAAACGCGCCTCCCATTGGCCTGACCATTTACCGACTTGGCGGCCCGGAAAGTGACCTCAATGGTTTCAACCTTGTCGGTGCAGCTGGCCTGGTCGCCTGCAAACCGGAAACCCACCTCCAATCGGTCCCAGAAAGGAGTTGTCCGATCAAGGCATTCACAGTGTCGCCCGTGACCCTCAACACGTTGATACACGTTGGCAACCCTTGACACGGCCAGCCTCACCACTCCCACGAGCCTGACGAAGACGTCGCTGATACCTGAGTGTCACGACGCATATGTCTCACCTCATCGTGAATCTGCAAAAGTTAGAACCGCCGCGCCCTCTCTGGCTGTCGGGTTCAATGAACTCGGCCTCAAACAATCTCTGAGACGAGGACATGGCTGCTACTCCTTTCACATCATGCAGCCGCTCGAGGACAAGGTAAAAAAGAGCTGCAAACGGGGCTAGTGAGGCTGAGATGCAAGCACGTCACCTCTAGCCATCCATGGTCGCTGAGGGTCGCAGCTTGAAGCACGGGTTCACCTCTACTGCTGCCGAGTTTCGTGCTCGTCCATTGCCCAATGTACATTTATGATTCTACCTCCTGTGGCATTCCCTGGTCTAAACATGCCTGGCACTCTGCCCAGCCACTGCCACCGCACTACAACTTCGCCCTCGGTTCGGACAGATCAACCAGGTTTTCGTCCTTGGCGAACTGATAGTAATAGTTCAGGCTGTCCGGGTTCAGCAGCGTTCCAGAAGGCTTAATGACTTTGCCTGAGACGATCTGTTTCACCGGCAATTCGACCTTCTTCAAGTTGACCGTTGTCTAGAGAACACATCATGTCAGCCACTCGTCACTGATCTTTCTATATGCAGGGGACTTACCGGGATTTCTTTGGTCTCAAAGACAAATTTGGGCACATGCCGAGGACTGGTAGCCTTTCGAATGGCCTCCTTGACTTCTCTGACAAGTTGGGGCGTGAATTGATGGCCAGGTTTCATCAACAGGAACAAAATCACCCTTTCATCTTGGTCTTGAGGTCTCCTTTGTCCGACGCAGATGCTGTCGCTGATCTTGTCTGCAAAGTGGGCCTCAATAATGCTGTATATCTCGGCAGAACCAAACCGGACGCCGCTGGGGTTCAACACGCCGTCAGCCCGGCCCAAGAACATGACTTGTTTCGTGACTGGGTGGATCATGATGAAATCGCCATGTGTCCAGACATTGTCAAATCGTGCAAAATAGCTGTCAAAGTAACGCTGCGGGCCATTCTCCCCCAAAAAGGTGATGGGCATGGTTGGGAATGCCTGAAATGCGACCAGTTCACCGGGCACTCCATCCTCGACTTCGACGCCCTTGCCACCTTCGACGGTCTGGTCGAACACCTTGACCGGGACACCGAGCGAGAGACACTGGCAACCTCCCACATACAGTGGCAGAATTGGATTGCCGGTCCCAAAGCATCCAGCCAGGTCGGTTCCACCGGAGATGTTGTCCAACTGCACTGAAGGCGGAAACCCTTCGTCATAGACCCATTCGAATAACTGATCCGACAGCACCATCCCCGTGCTGGTGATGACCTCGAGGTTGCTCAAATCGCCCACTTTCTTTGGCACCACGCCGTTCGTCTGCAGTGTTTGCAGATACCTGGGACTGATGCCCAGATGCGTCACCTTCTCCTGGGCCACCAACTTGAGCAGGTTGGTCAAGTTGGGCACAAAGGGACTCCCGTCGTACATGATCATTTGACATCCCGTGATCAAAGCCTGCACACTGGCCAGATACATGATCCATCCCGTCGTCGTGTATTGCAGTTGTTTCGAGTTCGCATTGATGCGCCTGTGCAACCTATACTCTTTGTGGCCCGAAATGATGACCCCTCCAATCGCATGCACAATGCATTTTGGCTGGCCCGTCGTCCCCGAGGAATACACCACCAGAAAAGGGTCTGCAAATTCCGTGTCCTCAAACTCCAACTTGTCAGACTTTGCGGCAGAAATGAAGTTGGCCCACGTCCTGGCTCTCGGCACACTCGATACATCGGCCGGCGAATGCTGGAAGCGAGCTTGTGAAACGATGCCTTGGAACTCATCCACGCCTTCCATCCCCGCCATGATGTCCTTCATCTTGCCACGCAGATCGATCTTTTTGCCGTTGTACACAGCCCAGTCGTCCATGAACAGAAATCGAGGCTTTATCTGGGTGAGTCGATCCAGGATACCCTTGACGCCCATATCCGTGGAGCTACTGCTGAAGAGGGCTCCAAGCGTCGTCGTCGCGAGAAAGACCGTCAGCGTGTCAAGACAAGTACTGGCGACCAGCGCGATCCGGTCTCCTTTCTTCACGCCGTGCGCTCTCATCGCCTGACTCAACCTGCCGACTCGCTGCCTCAGCTCCTTCCATGTGACGTGTCTGATAGGCTCTAAGAAGCACCCTTCGCGGACCTCGGTGCAAGCAATCTTGTTGTCGGCCTTTGCTGCGTCAATGACCGGCCGGCCATTCGCATCGCCGGAAAAGAGGATGTTCTGGGCAAAGTTCATGCGCACGCCGGTAAACCAGCGTGGAATGGAGTCCATTCGGGCGGATTCGTCAACGACGGGGTCTGGAACGGTGCCCGAGTATACGATGGGAAAGTAGTCGAAAACGTGGCGCCAGAAGGCAGCCCGTTGAGTGACTGAGTAGTTGTACAAGGCGTCGTAATTCTGCGAGGTGGAAAGTACCAGTCAGCTCGGTCTCATTGACGTCCTGATCAAACATTGCCGTCGACATGGGTATTTCCTCGTCTTCTTCACCCTGGGACGGGACTGGAGTCCACAGTCATCGAAGAGATAGTTTTCCTCACGACAGCCCACCTCTCCGTGCCGATCTCGACAGACCGATTCCAGATTGCGGGCATCGGAGCGATTGAGGAACGACAAAAGAAGGAGATGATAGATCGTCATTTGCAAACGCAGCACAATGTCGCGACATCTGATTCACATACCTCGAATTTCCGCCCGCTCGCCTTCTCCAGGCTCACTTTGAACTTCCACATATCGGTGCTCTGGGGATTCGGATGCTCCCACAATTTCCTCGGAATTGGATGCTCCGGATGCAGCTCCTGCTGCTGCTTGCGCGTCGACGTCATCTTCGCTGTCTGTGAAAAAAAGACTACTCGAGCCCTTGCTCCTGCTTCTCTCGTCCTTGTCGTTGGGAAATCCAAATCAGACTCAAAAGAATGCTCTTCTCCTCCGGAGAGTAGACACCGCGCACCAACCGACCCAGCAGCCAGCTAAGGTAATCAAGTTGGGAAGAAGGAGAACGGTTCCGAGCGACTGTCCCCCGTGTCTCTATCCTCGATCCGTTTTCGAGGAAGCACGTATCGATACGGATATATTTGTAGATACCCAACGTTTACCGGGTATGCACTGCAGTCCTCGTTTCGGTAGGCAGTGCGATAGCAGTCTGGCCAGAGACTTGTGGTCGTCGGGTCCGGCGGAGGTGGAGGTTTCAACCACCGAAAAATGACCAGATAGTGATAGTAATAGTGATCCTGAGAGGGAATCGAGGATATGACAAAATAATGTGGAGAGATATAGATAGATCGATAAATTTATCCCAGACTCTTACACCCAATATATGTATGTAGTATGTATATCTATACCTCGGTAGAAAGGTAAGGAGGTAGGTAGGTAGGTAGGTATGTTACGAGAAGGATATATATGGATTTGATGGGGACCGGGAATGGGATGGAGGAGAACCCAAACTAAAATATGGGTACGGCAAAGCGGAATTATCCTGCCACCTGCTCGCGATTTGCACGAGTACGAGGCACATCGGCGGTATTACCTACGACTACCTACCAACCTACCTGCGAGTTAGGACTTACTGTAACTTCGTTGGTTGTAGGTACTAGACGATGGTGTCAACTCCGGCGCTCAGCCCGCACGCCGGGAAAACGAGATGAATCCCCGGGCCTAGAACCACACCTTTACTTTATCCACACACATACATGACTCCCCAGGTGTGCACGCATGTTCTGTATCGGTACAAGTCCATGCGCCCACCTACAGTACTCGTATGTCTATCGTCTACCTCTCGACCTCATGGACATCGTATTTATCAGGTATCGTGTTTTATCGTGGGTATGTATGTAGGTATCTACCCAACTACCCCAAGCAATTCCGGTGGATTGGGACACGAACAAAAGCCTCGGCAACAAAATCCCACGGAAAGGGGAAAAAAGCACACATTTGGCACACAAAATGTGGGCGGATAAATGTGGGGTGGGGGAGAGAGAGCGAGAGGGGGGGGCGGCGGGCATGCATGCATACATGCATGGCAAGTGGAACTTCTAATCAAGTGTCCCGCCGGCCCAGACAGATCAGACAAACATACGACTAGTCGGGAAGAAAATGTACCTCTCTGACGAATGCTTGCGCGGTTCCGAGGCCCGGGAGGTGAAAAAGGCAGGGCATATTGATTCGCGTGGGACAAGCAAAGCAAGGACTGAAGGCTCTGTCAATGCACTTCTCGCCGATTAATCGGCGGAGCTATAGCGTCTACGGACATGGTCCGAAGAAAGCTTCGGTGGGAGACGTCCAAAGCCTCAGGACCACCGAGCGTTCGCTTCCGGCGTCCTTGAACTCGGATTCTTACGAGCTTCGGTGTCTTGGTAGTGTATGCTCCGAATCCCAACTCGCCTCGGATCCGGGCGGTGAAGTTATGGTGGCGTATCAATGATACAGTAAACTAGGCTTGCTCTGGATATAAGAATGGAGCTTTGTTGGTCTTCCTGCTATCCACATATCGGCAGGCTTGTCACCTGCTCAATGCCTGAGTAAGAATATCCCCGACATACTGATACTCGATCAGAACAGCCCCGTGCGCCTATCGCATAGCTATTGCCTTCTCCCCCGGTTGTTTCTGTCCGCTCCCACCTCATGGCTTGACGAAGAATCTTCCCTCGTTCTGCATCTTGATCCTGTGGTCTCCACCCAAGACGCCATGCTGTGTTTGCTATTGGATAGCACATCTTCGATCAGCCGGGAAGGTTTATCGTAGTTAATGCTGGTGCTCAATTGGCACCTGGGCTTGCAGTGAAGAGGGATTGGAAGGGCTGGCATTGGATCTGCTGAACGCAGGCCGGATATCGGCCTCGCATGATTTGATGGCTGTCGTTGATTGTGATCGTCACTAAGAGTAGACCGTTTGGCCCATTTCCTCAGGGTGGCTAACGTGACTGGAAGCGCGACTGACGAGCTCTTCCGGGCTCTGGTCCTTCTGGACCTTTTCCTCTCGGTATGAAGCTTTCCTTCTCGTCCAGCCAAAGCATTGGGCGGCGCCACATTTGCCTTCCTCCTCTCGACAATAGGGTCCTCAACCAATGTGAGACTGGACCGGGACGATGCCGAGGCAGATACAATATGAGTTTGTTGCGTGTCGTCGATCTCAGCTGCTAGCTTTTCGATGAGCTTTTGATCGCCACGCTTGCTGCAGTACCTGGCCGAAATCAATCCCGCCAGACCTGTGAGGAGTGCGAATCCGACGATGCTGCCAAAGACAATAAAAAAAGGCCAGTAGTTGTTTTCTCCGGCTCCCCTGGATACAAGCACGATGTCCGTTTCATCCAAAAACGATTGTGCCTGGTGGAGAGGTATAACTGGCATAGCGATCGGTGATTGCCAGCCGTGCCGATGGGTGAGGAGGCTGAGATGAGGTAGCCCGCTGGAGGTATCTCAGGTATCGGGCCAAGAAGAGGAAGCAAGCGATGCAAACGATGGTCGTGCTCTAAGCTGGAGAGCAATGCGTAGATGAGCTCTCCAGATGCAGCAACAAATCACATAAGAGATATGACAAGCGATGCGATGTAACAGTAACGGTACGAAGTGACGGAACAATAGCCCGATGAGAAAGGAGGCAAAGAAGAGCATGCTCAGACAGGCATGGATTTTGAATGCCAGGCACAGGAATTGATTGCACTTGCCAGGATTGTAGGAGTCCATAGCTCTTGATCTTCCTCGACCTTTCCTCCCTGCTCTTGTCCAATTTTGTGCCGAAACTGGAAGTCGGGCCCTTTTTGGGGATATGTACACTGTGGCTGAAACCGACGATAGCCACTTCTGTTATGTTTTTGTTGGAAAAGTTTTCATGTCTTTCAATATGTAGTCTTGATAGAAGCGAAGAGGAAGATATGTTGCTTTTTATTCCAACGAAGCAGCGTCCCTCACGTCACCGTCCAGGGAGCTGTTTCTTCTTCTTCTCTGGGTTGGGTCGTCTCTTATTTCGATACCGGGCCCGATGGGATGAGAGGATCGATGGCGCGGCCATACCTGCGACGAACAAAGGTTAGGTTTGTGGCATTCAACTCGGGGGGATTCACTAAACAGCTCACATTTGTTGAACTCCAACCCAACCGGAAAGCAAACTCATGAGCCAGAAGCTCACCAAAACCCAGCATCATCCCGTTCACAAAGGGCAGGACGAGGTTTATCGCGGCTCCCCGTAGTATCGACCATATCGTCGGCGGCTGATATATCACAACTGGCCGAGTGCCGTTATTATCTGACGATTGAGGCGGTGAAGAGGATGGCGGTGAGAGTGATGAGTATGCCTCAGAGTCAGAGGGAATGGTCAATTGAGAAGCTGAGAGGTCTTGAGGAGGTGAAGGCGACTGATCCTGGCGCGAAGCCATGGCGGAAAAATGGGATGGTTCGTGGTAGATGCGGAATGGATGGTGAAGAGGTCTGGAAGAGAAGTCAAGAAAGCCACAGTTGGATGTTCATTCTTCCTCAAAGGAGCGACATTGAATTGGAATTGAAAGGGATCGGAGGTACGTGTAAATTTCCCTCTCTGGAACCCAACAAGAGTAGATTTCAAGCAGGTTCAAAGCAATGCGTGGAAGCTTTCGGTACAATTGTTGTCGCTTCAAAGATGTTCCAGGCACGAGATTCACAGCCCAACAAATCAGGACACTGACAAGGCTGCTTAAGTAATAAATGAGCTGCGCCCATGGTGCCCAGAACCGCCCAATTAGGGACCCGGCGAGTAGGTCGCAAGCTTCTCGGCGAAGATTTGCCTGAGCCTGGGGGCTGAGAGGGGCTTGGGGTGCAACTATCACTATCCTTAGTACTTGTAGGCGACCTCGCGTGTGACGTACTACCTTCTCCTGGTGCCTTGTAAAGCCGACTTTACACCTCTTCTATTCACTTCTAATTCTCTCCAGTGTCACTCTTCGACTGCTTTGCTGAAGACGACACCAAGCTATCAATTAGTTCTCACCACAGTTTCCATTTGACTGGTTTACTTCTATCTCTCCCTTTGTCCCGACATATTCTATTGCACGCTTTCAAAGTCCTCCACAGCCATGGCGAATCCAGATCCTGGAGAACAAACTTCCTTAATTGCACAGTTCATCGCGATTGTGGGAACAGCAACCTCCCGACGAGTAAGATGGCCGATTTGCATTGCGCGTGACTTTCATTGCTAACGACTCTCATAGGCTCACCAGTTCCTTGCCGCCAACGACTGGGATCTCGAGGCTGCCATTTCGAATTACTATGCCACTTACGACGACCAGTCTTTCGACATTCCCGATGATTCAGACTACGCCGATGAAGAGGATCCAGATTCATCACATCAAACCCGATCTCAACCTCCACATCCTACATACGGCGCAGGTCGGAGACTAGGGGAGGGTCCTTCAGAGTCCGAACCCACGCCTGCTGCCGCCTCCTCCACCTCGAGCTCTTCCCAGCCCAAAAACAACCCCTCCTCACAAAAGAAGTTTGCCACTCTGGGCGACTTCTCTTCAAGCGGTGCGAACGGTGACGACTCGGACGACGACGAGAAACAAGACCTGTTTGCTGGAGGCGAAAAGTCAGGCTTGGCAGTCCAGAATCCGGACGACCTGAGGAAGAGAATCTTGGAAAAGGCTCAGAAGCGAGGTCCTCCGCCAAAAGAAGCTGCTCCCAAGAAGTCATTCTTTACGGGTTCGGCGCGCACCTTGGGGGGCGATGATGCACCCTCGCGTGAGATTCCCGCTGCACATCAACCTCGTGGCAGAGCAGAGAGAGTCGAACGAGTACTGCATTTTTGGCAGGATGGATTCAGTATAGACGACGGGGACTTGTACCGATTTGATGATCCCAGAAATGCAGAGATTCTAAACTCGATTCGACAAGGGCGGGCACCGCTGAACATCATGAATGTCCAGCCTGGTCAGGAAGTGGATGTGGAGATCAAGCAACATGAAGAAAAATACGTCAAGCCCAAGAAGAAGTACAGACCATTTGAAGGGTCAGGCCAACGTCTCGGAAGCCCAACCCCTGGAGTACCTTCGATGCCTGGAAGCTTCACTTCAGAAACTACAGCGCCAGCATCTGCAGCACCCTCTGCAGCACCTCCAACAACCGAAGTGGATGAGTCGAAGCCAATCGTCACGCTGAGAATTAGTCTTGGCTCCGGAACTAGACTGACCACGCGCTTCAACACAACGCAGACGATTGGAGACGTGTATGATTTCGTTCAACGAGCCGAGCCAGGTGGTCGGGAATTTGTTCTGCAGACCACCTTCCCCACGACAGATCTCAAAGACAAGTCCCAGGTTCTTGGGGATATGGCAGAGTTCAAGAGAGGAGGGGCCGTGGTTCAGCGATACCTCTGAAGTGTGACCGTGGCATCATGTTGGCGTTGTGACCTGGAAATTAGCTTCAGAAATGGACTGAGCGGGAATTTCAAAAAACTAAGAGCCATAGGGGGCTCACTCCAGTACGAGAGCACGAACATGAGTATGGCGGTCAGTATGGCCAAAACCTCCTTGTGCTTGAGAGAATAGAATTAGATCCATGGCTTCAAAGCGACTTCTACATGACTCGGCGATATTCAAGGTCGATCTCCCGTGTACCGAGTTACTTGGTAGGTAGACAAGTAGACACTCTTGGCCTTGTGCCTCGCTAGCTGCTTTAGTGCGGAGGAAATTCGCTGCACTTGCCCTCGCATGATCGGCTGGAACTTTTTATGCTCCATTCCGCATCTTGAAGCTGTGACATGATACTCCCACGCGCGACATTTTCCGTCAGCGCACCGTGTCCAGCATGTCAATTTCCATGGGGTTGAGGTGGTCAGGTCGAGGAATCCGTGGAGTCCAGAGGAGGGCGGTTGCTGGTGCCGGAAGCGGGCGATATGTATGTTGCTGCTGCCGCGACTCCTCGCTCGACATATACACTAACTGTGGCAGTTCTCCCATTATACCTTGAACTCTAGGTCAATACAAAGACCAGGAACATACTCAAGCCAATTGAATTCGGCGCAGCAAGTTCGATCCCTTTCCCTCTTTGGCTGGGGTTCCAGCAAGACCTCCAGCGAAGCTGCACCAGCAGTCGAGGCTGCTGCGCAGGCATCGTCGCCCTCCTCACCCCCGACAATTGAATCGACACGGACAGTCAAGGCCTCGCACTCCACCTCAGATTCCGCCGACCCAACAATTACCTCCACCGGCGAATCGAATGCTCTTCAAAGTATCGAAAAATCGGTCCTGCAATCGCAAGAAAGTACATCCGCAACAGCGGCAGCAGCAGCCAGTGACACACCAGATCTAGCCAGTGTTCCGGAAGGCATTGGATACTTGAAAGATGTCTGTGGTCTTGATTTCGGCACGGGTCCGACTGCTCTCATGCAGTTTTGTCTCGAACATATACATGTGACGGGTGGACTGTCCTGGACAGTATCGATACTGGCCCTTGTGCTCCTCATCCGTGGGTCCATTCTTCCGTTTGCGATCTCGGCGTCCGACATGACTGCCAAATTCCAAGAAATAAGTCCTCTCATAAGACAAATACAAGCAAGGAGTCAAGAGGCTTTGGCAAATCATGATCGCACAGCGGTCCTCGAGGCACAGATGCAAATGCGAGAGCTCAGGAAAGACGCCAAACTCTCTTTCATAAAGATGTTCCGGCCCATCCTATTTCAAATCCCGCTTGGTTACGGAGCATGGAATCTTCTCAGAAACTGCTCACATCTACCTGTGCCCGCCTTCGAAGCTGAACACTTTCTGTGGTTAAGTAACATAGCCGTTACTGACCCGACCTATATCTTGCCTATAGCCACCGCAGCACTTACATGGGTCAACCTAGCAACCACTCAAAGATCGCAGGGTGGACAGTCTCAGCTCCCCGGTATGGGTGTGGTCCGAAATGTTATTCCACTCATCACGGGTGGCTTCCTTGCATTTCAGCCAGCCTCCGTTCAGATTTATTTCTTAGTGAACAGCTTTTTCACCCAGCTACAAGTCAGCGCCCTGCAGAATGAATCTTTCAGACGTCTGCTAAAATTAACCCCGCTGCCGCACCACAATTCCAAGTCAAGTAGCACCACTCCATATTCACGGATGAACGTCCAGCCAACGGTAATCGAGACCACTGCTCGAACCACCACTGCGACTCCTGGAACGACTCCTGAGCCAACTCCAGCGGCGGATCGCAGTATCATCGACAAAGGGGTCGATTCAGTGAAATCCATGGGGAAGAAAGCGTGGGAGAATGTGTCTGGTTCTTCCAAAGAGCAAATGGAGAAGAAAATGAAAGAAAAACAGCTTGAAAAACAAAAAGAAGCGGCAGCACGGTACGAGGCACAACGAAGGCAAGATCTCGAGATCCAGCGGTCGTACCGAAACGCCGTTGCGAGTGGACAAGTGCCTAATCCTGGTTCACCATCGACACCAAAGAAATGACACTAATGTGGACATTACGGGACACGCTTCGCGTGAAATCAGGCAAAATCTGCCACACTTGCGCTCCACCAAAGGCGAGTACGTTCTGGCATGCCTTTTGTAGTTACACTGCGACACACGGTCTGATTCTGCTCTACACTGGACGATCGATGTGCTCGAGCAAGCTAGAAAACCGAAAGATCACAGAAGTCTTGAAACGGTAAAGCGACATCTCAGCTGAATGTACAAAACCCAAGGGCAGGCGCACACGTTTTTCCCAATCACAAACTTCTGGCATGTGTATTAGAACATTCGGTGATGGGCATCTCAGGCATTGCAGGCTGCATGGTGTCTAGACGCGATGGATCTTTCCTCTTCGGGTTGATGCCCAGGTGTATATATAACGCAACCTACGACTGTCAAGGGCAAAGGAATGTTGGAAAAGAGATCCATGTCTCAAGATCATTTCGACCAGCCTGGAAGATGGTATTCTTGTACAACTTTCGTCCTGCACAGGGAGGATCCCTAGAGATATACTCGATATTTGCATCCCAAAAAAGTCTCCTCTCGTCTCGTCTCGTCTCTCTCGAAATCTCGCCCCTTCTCAAGCCTCAATCTCGTCTGTACTCGTCGTATGTTCATCCTCGTCCTCGCTCAAGCCTCGTATCAGCCGATAAAACTTTGTCCGTCCGTATCATGCACCAACTATAACTATAACTATAACTATAAATTCACACAAGATGGTTCGTTCCCAGGCTTTCCCAGGCTCTCGTCATGCATGATAGACACCCTTTTTCCTTCTTATTTTTTCTTTGGAAGGTCTTCCTGTTTCCCCGTTGTTGCCACTACTGGTGGGCAGCGTTGAAAGGTTTCCCTTCTATTCTTCTTCCCTCCTCACCTCAATCTTGAAGGCCAACTTCACTTAATGGCCGTTGGCGACGCCATTCTTGTCCCCCTCCTCGCGGTAAAACGGTTTGGGGACGTTGTCGTAGTACGGCACGACGATCCAGTTCTTGTCGTCGGTCTTGCCGACCATGCCCTTTGTGACTTCGGTGATGGGGTCGCGCGAGACGATGCAGTTGAGGAGGCCGGCACGGGATTGCTTCTCGCCACTAGCACCGGTGGTGACAGGGGCTGCGAGGGTCTTGATGGCGTCGCGGATCTCGTCGAGCGAGGCCTGCGCAATGGCGCCGCGACAGTTGAAGCCCTGGGCGACGAGGTCGTAGCGGCAGCTCGGGGAGAGGCTGGAGACGGCGCGCGTGGGGTCCGCGTCCGAGTACAGCAGGTCCTGGCCCGCGACGGACATGCCCCAGAAGAAGTTGTTGAAGACGACGGTGAGGACGTTGAGGTCGTGGCGCGCGTACGTGTCGAGCTCCTGGATGTGGAACCCCGCGCTGCCGTCGCCGTGCACGTTGACCACCAGCCGGTCCGGGCACGCCAGCGCCGCCCCCAGAGAGTACCCCCACCCGTTGCCCAGGAAGCCCAGGTACCCCGTCGCCACGATGCCCGTGGCCGGCCGCGCCCGCTCCAGGTGGTCCATGGCCCACACGCCCGCCTCGCCCCCGTCCATGATGACGATCGCGTCCGGCGGCAGCGACTCCATGATGGTCTGCATGGCAAAGTACGGGTGCAGCCGGCCGTCTGGCCGCACGACTGCGTCGCCGGCGTACCGCGTCATGGTCTTGACGGCGTGGATCGCCTCGATCCAGGACTCGTGATTCTGCTCCAGCGGGTCTTGTTGGAGCTTGGCCAGCACCGCGCTGATGAACTTGGGCGCGTCGGCCACGATCCCCAGGTCCACGGCGTGCGACTTGCCAATCTCCCCGCCGTCCAGGTCGACCTGCACCAACTTACAGTCCGAGTTGGGGACGATGGCGCCCGACCGCCCGCCCAGCAGGAACCCCGTGCGCGCGCCCAGCAGCAGCACAAAGTCTGCCTGCTGCTGCTTGGCGAAGCGCACACCGGCTAGCACGCTGGCACTGCCGCCGCGGAGCCGGTGGTCGAAGGGGATGGACGGGGTGTACTTTTGCGAGTAGAAGACCGGTGTGTTGGTGGCTTCGGCCAGCTGGAGCAGCGGGCTGGTCTTGGGGGAGTCGCGGTTCGTGGTGCGCGCAGCGCCCGTGCCCACAACAATGGCTGGCCGGCTCGAGGCCTTCCAGAGAGCGAGGAGTTCGTCGACTGCAGCCGGGTCCGGGGCCGGCGACACCGCCGTCGGGCGCATGACGGAGCCGTAAGACAGTGCGTTCATCCTCGGCGGGTGGAAGAGGATGTCGATGGGGAAGTCGATAACCACAGGACCCGGGATCCCCGACGTGGCCGTCTTGTACGCGTAACTGACGATGCGCGGGATCTCTTCTACCGTTGTGACCCGGTGCGCGAACTTGGTCAGCGGCTTGGCCAGGACCACCTGGTCGTGAAATCCCTGGAGAGAGTTCGTCTCGGCCTCGCGCAGGGGTGGTGACGATGTGACCATGAAGATTGGCGAGCGGTCCGCAAACGCTGTGGCGAGACCGGGGAGTGCATTGGAGAAACTGCAGAGAAGGAGTGAAAATGGTCAGTATATGTGATTTCTTCTTTCTCCCTTGGGGAGATCTATCTTCCCAGACGTCTTCGTCCCATAAAGATGGTCAGATGGTCAGGATTACGGGAGACAACATACCCGCTGTTGGCTGTCACAAAGCAACATCCCACTTTGCCCGAGAGTTTGGCATATCCCTCTGCGGCCTGGACGGCCGTGGTCTCGTGTCGACTGTCAATGAGTCTGATGCCGGCCAATTGACAGCCGATCAAGAAGGCGTCGAGATGGCCTCCGTGCAGACCGAACGAGACCTCGACGCCCAGCTGAGCGAGGCTCTGAGCGACCAGGTCACCACCGAGGAACTCTCTCTTCTCGGGAATCTTCCATTTCAGTTCCTGGTCGGCCATGGCTTTGGCGAGAGGTTGTGTATATTTATTTGTAGGAGGGGTTTGGAAGTGAACTGATATAGAAAAGGAGGACGCAGTTCAAAGCTGGAGATTGATTAATAGATATACATATACAGACGAGCACGGCTCCCCTGATATTGATATACTTGATACCTCTTGAAAAGCGGGAACTTCCTTCGAGACCTACCCACCTCCTCCCGTTTTCTTATATATGAAAGGAATGGATCCTTCGAGCCTCGGTGCTTCGCTTTGTTACTCACGGCGCCCTCTCTTGGATCTCATTCGATGCGCAGAAAAGGCGTTCAGCGCAATCGAGTCAAGTCCGTTGACCAGACGAGTCCCAGGCTCCCTGTCCTCGATCCCCCTCGCTCCGCATATTCTTCTGCGGGGTGGTGTGGATGCGACGTGATGACCCTGACTCGTCCAAAACTGACTGTATGGCCATGTGTTTTTGTTCATGATATGCCCTGGCAGGCTATCCGAAGTCTGGTCCTCGGGACAATGTGGGAAATGCGGGGCAAAATCTGCTGATTTGCTCCAGGTATACAGAAGGACAGTCACCAAAGTCCCACTAATGAAATGATCCGCAGTGGTCAGAGAGGGGGGAATAAACGGTGGTACTTGGAAGGTTAGCGGTTCTCATACGTCGGCCGAGGGGTGCCAGGGAGGGGGTTCGACATTTTGACAGGGTGACAAGATTGACAGACTGACAGAAGACAGACAAGAGAAAGTGAGTGAGTAAGTGAGTAATTGTGAGAGAGAAAAACTGCGGCCCAAGAAAACAAACGCGATAAACTCTCGAATACCAAAGCCCCTTTGGGCCTCCACTCCATGGCGCCACCACCACGTATCATCCTCTTCACCTACGACATCTCAGTCTTTGGGAGGAAAGTGGATTGGTACATGACATTATGCCGCCTGGATTACTTCCAGTGCATCGTGCTCAACCGGCTCCCACGTCCCGTGCTGGAAAAACTGGGGATCGAGTACCGCCGCATCCCCATCCTCGCCATCAACCGCGACATCTACTGCGACACGCGCGTCATCCTCGACAAGCTCGAGGCGTTGTTCCCGACGTCGCGCATCGGGGGCAAGACGCCCTTTGAGAGGGGCCTGGACCACCTGTTTGAGACGTGGGCCATCGATGCAGGCCCCTTTGGTCGCACGGCAGGGTTGATCCCGCCGACGTCGGACGTGATGCTGGACGAGGAGTGGCTCAAGGACCGCGCCGCCATGTCCGGGCGCAAGTTTGACAGGGAGACGATGAGGCAGGGTCGCCCCGAGGCCCTGGCCCACGCGCGCATGTACTTCACCCTGATGGAGACGGAGCTGCTGGCCGACGGGCGCGCGTTCCTCCTCGACACGCCCGAGCCCACCCTCGCCGACATCCACGCCATCTGGACCTTTGACTGGACCCTGCAGGAGAAGATGCGCATGTACGAGTGCCTGGAGAAGGACGTCATCAACCCGACCCTGTTCCCCAAGACTTTCGCGTACGTCGACCGCTTCCGCAAGGTCATCGCCGACAAGGCCCGCCTCAGCGTGCCCGCAGCCGTGTCCAGCGACGAGGCCGTCGACCTCATCCTGACCTCGGACTTCTTCGAGCCCGAAGGCACCGTCGACCCGCTCGACCCGCTGAAATTGGAAAAGGGGCAGTTGGTCGAGGTCTTCCCCGTCGACTCGGGCTTCACGCACCACGACAAGGGCGAGTTGGTCTCGATCGGCGTCAAAGAGGTCGTGATTGCGAGTGTCCCCAAGGTAGGCGAGGGCCGGCTGAGACTGCATTTTCCTAGAGTCAACTTTCGAATCCTGCCCCTGGCGGAATCGAAGATATAGTCAGTCAGTCAGTCATTAAGGGGGTGAGAGAACCATGGTACACATGGACTTCTGAGCTTTTGCTCGCTAAATCATGGATACCAAGGGTGTGGCTCCTATCGGTCAAACATGACATATATGATACAATAACCATTTCCCAATTACATCTAGATATACACGGCACGACACAGTCTCGAGCTCTTGTGATACATCCAATTCCACTGTACGGTACCAATATGCCATTGACACGTATATCGTGCCCAAAGATTTCGACCATTTCCCCATCTGTTGGTACAATCGGGCTTCTACCTCGCATTCATACATACATAGCCATAACATACAACCTGTTCATCGCGTTGAAAGCATCGCTTCACCACGCGGTGTAACCCCCATCAATAACGAGCTAGAAGGGAAGCAGTCAGTAAGTCAGTCAGCAAAGAAATGGAATCTCGTTGCCGCTGAGCGTCTTTGTTCAACTCACACTCGAACCGGTCATAAAGGAACTGGCATCGCTCAGACAGAACAAGGCGGCTCCTCGATATTCCGCGGGAGTGGATATCCGTCCCAACTGAAATCAAACATGTTAGTAAAGTTGAGCCGAGAGGGAGGGGAGGAGCGGAACAGAGAACGGCCGTCCTTCCTTACCATGTTCTCCTTCTCCCACAGCTGCTTCAACTTGGGGTCATCTTCAAAGTTCTTCTCGACCATCGGGGTCATGATATTTCCTGCGGGACGTCCGAGGGGATTAGAATTGTGAAAAGAACGGGCTAAAATGAAATTACTAGACCACGTACCAGGACACAAGGCATTGACCCGGATGGGCTTGCCGTTCACAATCCTCCCCCATTCCATGGCCAGAGACCGCGCCAGCTGGCAGACCGAGCCTTTGGAGGAGTTGTAGACCGCCGAGGTGAAGCCCTTGTTGGCGACCATGCCGCTCATGGACGCGACGAGCAGGATGGAGCCGCTGCAGTCGTGCCGGATCATCTGCCGCGCGCAGCTGACGGCCGAGCAGAAGACGCCCTTGTAGTTGATGTTCATCATCTCCTCGATCATCTCGGGCGTGCAGTCGAGCGCGGGCGTCACGTTCTGCACGCCCGCGGCGGCGATCAGGCCGTCGAGGCGATTGTGGTGCGTCGCGATCTCCTCGATGACCCGGTCGAGATTGCCCGCCTCGCGCACGTCCACTTTGTCGTACTTCAGCGAGCCCCCGTACTTGGGGCCCAGGCGTTCTTGGACCGTGAAAAACTCCTTGTCCGGCTCGGGCAGTCGGTCCAGGCAATATACTAATCCACCACGCCAGCCAATGTCAACACAACAGCGAATCCCTACAACAGGATCGGGGAGGGCGACGTATATACTGACCTTGTCCTCCTGCTTCGATCAGAGCTTCCGACAAGACCAACCCCAGTCCCCGCGCCCCGCCCGTGACCACAAACACTTTGCCTTCGAGGTCAAACTCTCGAAAGCGAAAAGGCGTCCGGTCGGGATCCGGTAGTTTCTCTTTGATCGATGGAGTCTTGTCGGAGCCCGTCTTTTTCGCGGCCTGTTTGGATGGTGTAGAACCAGAACTGGTACTTGCGTACACAAAACGGCTTTGCGAAAACATGCACTTCTGTTGACGAGTTGGTGGCGCCAGGTCCCGTCGAGACTTGCTATAGTACCTTGATATCGAGCCTGCGCCGGATGTGAAGCTGCGGAATGCCACCGAATGGGCTCTAGAAGATATCAACGACATGGTGGGAAAGCAATGGCACACAAAAATCGGTTCACGTCGAGACGAAGATTCGGACAAGGAGGCTGAAATGTCGAGTTGTTTGTGGTGTGTGTTACTCTTAACCGCCTTGACGACGATCGCCGAATTGGCACGCCGAATAAGTCAATAAGATCTATCATCTTACAGGTTTTTGTAGACCAAAGTGACGTTAGACGGCGACGCGAGGCGGGGTTCATACGCAACATTACCCACAGAGCTTGTGGCAATGGGAGAAAAGCTTTTCCGCTGTATGGGTCGCAAATAGTTGCTTGATCTGAATACATCATACGGTCGAACAAGATCCGTGGGCATTGAGAAAAGAAAAAGTGCACTTCTTCTGACGTGGATTTTATACCCTTGATATCATTCCCCAGTTTTAACACTGGATCGCCTAGATCTATCGCGCGGGTGCATGTGCCGGGGTTCCCTCGGAAGCGCCTATCGGGTGGTTTTGTCCATCGCCTTAAGGCAGTTGAGTGGTCGGAAGGGTACTTTTGGGTCAAGGATGAGTTCATAGCTACTGGAGGAGGCATTGACGTAGACGTGCTGATAAGCTGCCGGGTAGTTTTTCGGTGTGCCTTGCATATGGCCCGGGATCCTTACTCAGACGCGTGGTCCTGGATAAGGACCTTGGTCACTCGGATACAATACCCTGCGCCAAGGGCTGTGAGGATATGCCACCATCCGTGCAGTTCCAGGACAAAGGCGAGAGGGATCCCCAGCTGTTTTCGGGTTTCTCGCAGGGCGCCGCAATACGCTCCGTCAATGGCCCACACGACGAATCCCATCAGAAAGCACAGACCTCCCACGCGGAATTGCTTGGTCCAGTACTGCTTCTTCTCACCCTTGAATCTGGTCCGGATCAAATACAGGACTCTTGGCCAGATGGCGGTGACCAGGGCGATAAAGGTCACGTTGTGCAACCATAGCTGATGGAGCGCGTAATGGTAGGCACTGATGACCCCGAGAACAGCCGTCAAGATGAAAGCGAATGACAACTTTGCCGGTTTCGACCAACCCAGGGTGTACAGCTCGTATACGAGGGCTGCACATACCCAGAACATGGACAGGTCATCGCAGACCTGAGTCTCATATTTCAAAGTCAGATGGAAGACTAGAGAGAAGACGCCGACGAAAAAGAGAGCCAGGTTCGAGGGCCGAGTGAGCAAGCTCTCTCCGGGCAACAGCGTCCGAAACGCCCAGTATACTGTGAAGACGACTAGTTAGCTGAAGCCACAGCACAGGGGCCTCTGAAAAACAGGGTGCGCACCGTATGCAAGGTTCGTGAAGCTGTTGACGAATTCTCCGACGTATAGAGTGACAGCGTAGTCTTCTTCACAAAAGCTGATGAGAGAAGTCGGTCAGTCAACCATGAAGCCAGACACGATCGTCAATTCTCTTCACTCAAGACTCACTTGGCCACAGAAGTTGGAGGGCCCCAATAACCCAAGTGCGCCTTGTGATCGCCTGCGAAGTTGCGTTCTATGCCCATGATGCGGTGCGATGCGGTGTAATGCGAGAGGACGGATGGCTCGTTTCAGCAAATGTCAAAATTCAGTGTGTTCTTGTAACAGCCCGAGAAAAAGAGAAAGACAGAGGGAGAGGTGATGGTGAGGATGTTTAAAGGAAGAAAGCAAAGTGCCAGGCAGCACAATATCTTTATCCACCAACGCCACGTATACACAAAAGGTCGACCATTATAACATCTGATGTCCAGGGATGAATTTCATTTTCGTTATAAAGGGAAGCCTGAGAGCTTTACAGGCACGAGAGGATTCGCTTGGTCGGGCTCCCGGCACCATGAATAATAAGGGAGAAGCTGATTAGCTGGCACTGGATGCAGGGCGCAGGTGCACAAAACTATGTTCATCGTACTTCGTATCTCGTGACCGAAACGCTCTTCACCATTTGTCCTGCAAGAATAGCCTCAACATGGTTCTGTTCTCCTTGTCACGCTCACATCATGAACCTTTCTAGACCCATAGAATCGTCTTCTTGTCGATGATACGTGGAATATCGCCGAGGCAAGCTATATGTATCGCCCTGATCAGGCTTCACCGCTCCCAAAAGACAAGACAAGTCGTTCGCAACGAAGCTCGCGACCATGCTGCCACAATCTAGGCGACAATAGCAAGCAAGCTACTTGAGTACGACCCTCAAACCCTTCGAATCCACTGCAGGAAATGGAGAGAAATAATCGTGCTCAATCTCAATATCCTTCCTCGTCGTCTCAAAAAGCTCGGCATCGAACTCATGAAAGAAACTCGCAATGGTCAGATAAAGGTTCATAATGGCAAGCTCCTTGCCAATGCAACTCCTTCCCCCTCGCCCAAAGGGGACAAAGTACTTCTCCAGTCTCTTCAGCTCTTCGCCATCCACCAGCCACCGTTCAGGTTTGAAGGACAATGGTTCGGGATACACTTGCTCAAACGTGTGATTGCTTCGAATTGCCATGCTGATGACTGTCCCAGGAGGCAACACGTACGATCCGTAGGTATATGCCTGGCGATGATTGACCCTTGCAAGTCGGCCGGACACACTGCATGCAATTCGCAGCCCTTCATTAATCACGGCGGTGAGGTAAGGTAGGCGTTGCAGCGTGCTGTAATCCGTCAAAGCGTCTCGCTTGTCCTTGGATGCCTCTACTGCGCTGGCCAACTCCTCCTTGAGTCGCCGAAGCTTGTCCGGGTTGGCGAGAATATGGAATGTAATGGTCTCCAGAGCATTTCCTGTAGTCTCACTACCGGCCCCAACCAATGTCCGGGCCTCTTGAGTGATCCTATCCACTGTCTTGTCGCTCTCTGGAATGGCGTCCGAGTTGATAATGCCATCCAGAACCGACTTGTCACTTCGCTTTTCTGCATGGACGGCGTCCGCCGCCTGTCGCGCCAGGTCCTACATATGGTCAGCCACTGCTGAGAACCAGACTCGGACAAGATCATACTGTCTGGAAGTCGAAGGCCATCACCCCACCTTCCGTTGAGGTAGCTGCGACAAGCCATCTCGGCATCCGCATGAATATGGGAATGATGATTGGAATATGGCGGTGCCACGCGGCAATATGGGAGATGACACGCGCCTGGCGGTTGTAGTCATCGGCAAAGTCAATGGAATCAAGCAGATTAAAGGCCTTTGGCATACAACTGCGTGTCTGTCAGGTTTGTGTCTCTTGAGCAACCGCCAACTTCTGAAGGACTCACTAATTGGTGACGGAGTCGGCAGCGAGACAACGAAAAGCATTGGAAAGATTGACGGGCTTTCCCTCATCGCGCATATTCCTCAGTCGCTGGCAAAGCTTCGACACCTTTTCTCGCGACGACGATTCCAGGTTGGAGATGGCCGAACTTGCAAAGAATCGGCTCATTGCCTTTCGCCTGGCACGATGGAGGTCGACATTGGAGGTACCAAAGCCGGCATCTTTGGACCCAATAAAAGCATAGTACCAGGGGTCTTTATCTAGACGGCTGGTAACGTTGTAGAACTCGTCGAAAAAGTCGGGGTCATGGATATGGACTTCGTTGGGTCCTACCCGTACAATGGGTCCTGGGAACTGGTTGGCGACGGCCACGCGGAACTTTTGTCAAAATGCATACCATATTGTTTATGAAGGTCTTCGATCTTGAATACAAATTTTCCTCCCTGGATGCAGTCATAATAGAAGTCATAGAGCCGGGAGATCGCTGCAGCCTTCGGCCCGGGAATCTTTGAGAGGGGATGAAAGAACAAGCGATAGATAACCAGAGTTGCAAGGCCGCCCAAGCCAGCCAATGCGAGTAGGATGGCAGGGGCCGCATCCGACATGACAGCCATGGTTGGGCCGTGGACAATTCGTCACCAGTAGGCACCTTCTGTGGACATATCAAGTACAAAGGACGACAGATGAACCTTGTGGAAAGGAGTGAGATTGCTTTACAAGGGGATGCAGCCTGTGTAAACCGAGTTGTTCACAGCTTGGGCGATAGCGTGCACTTCTAGAGACCTTCTGGATCTCCATTTTCGAGACAGGCAGAGGATGCGAGCTGCCTATCTTGGGTTTCAAGCCGAGAGGAAGAGTCGCTCTGCAGATTCTCGCCTAACGACAGGGGTTCTTGCGTGGTCAAGGCACAGTGGAGGGCTGCAGTAGTCGTGACTGGCTGCGCGCAATTGATTAGCTGCATCTCCCAAAGAGAGCCACCGAAGAAGGGAACGATGGACTGCGACAGCTCTGCCCGCTGTGGGTAGAAGATGGCCAGACAGCCAGAGTAGCCGTGAACTCGTTGGCTATTTCGATGTACTTTTCACAGGATCAGAAAACTTGCTGGGGGCCACTCGGAGGCCTCTCCTAAATAGTCTGCATCTGTACCTGGTAGGTATATGGATCTCGTCAGTAGTGGAGGTCTTCTCGGAGGTGCAAGCCCCGATCCCAATGCGTTCGTGGATGAGGTGATTGTTGGTTTGGTGGTGGAGGTTTGTACGGAGTAATGTGGTGGACTGCAACCATTGACCGCAGTTTGTGACGCCACGCTTCGGCGCCTGCGCCCTCCAACCACTACCGAGTCCTCAGACTGCGCCCAGCACCACCACATCTTGACCACTTGGCCCCGCTTTCCACAGCTTTCCACAGCTTGGAAATCAAAGTCGCTGGGAATGGAGGGCTGCATATTCCACCAAACGGCGGGTCTCTTCAGGGGCACCGACCTCCCTGCGCCGTCATCCTCACTGAGCTCGCCCATCCCAGTCCCCCGCTTTGCCTTTGCGGTCCTCGGAAGATACATCAAAACTCCCCGTCTGAAGAGCGAACTGTTGTCCAACCATAGCTGGAAGGCTATCTTTTCCGAATGGGTGCCGAAGGTTCAACTTCCGCAAATGTGCAACGGCGTGCCATGTGCCATGTACCATGCGCCCACCGGTAGTTACTGGAGCTAGGGGCACTCTCTCGAATGCCTCGCACACTGCTTCGGTCGAACGAGCCACATCGACTCGATTCAAGCCAGGGTGACAGATAAGCTATTGTGCCATGCGAGATCCCACCAAGTAAGTGGAGGGTTGATGCCTGCTGTGAATTCAGAACCACGCCCGCAACTTGGGGGAGCAACGATCCATGGCTGCTAGGTGCTTACGAGCAAGCATGTCAAGGTGCTTTCATTACCCTCAAAAGTGTGAACAGGTCTTCTATTCGTCGGCAAATGCTGCTTATCCGTCAGCCATGTGTTCTGGTGGAGCTGGCTTGCCTAAGACTTTACAGGGTGTGTGGAAAGCACTCAAGGACCTGAGACCCGGAGCCTCCGCATTCATGTGCAGGCTGAGATACCTGGCCTGAGTGATCATTACTTCTGTTGTACTTTCCCTCCCACCAGACCTGCTGATTGCTGTATACATGGCACTGGCAACATGAATCAAACTCTGGAGCCCCCGCCGACGGCCCATTGAGATATTGTTTCTATGGCAGGTGACGGTGATAACGATTCTGCTTATGCCGAGAGCATAGGTGCCTACTCGGAGAATACTTCTGCGTCCTCGAGTGTGTTCGACTTCCAATACGAAAATGGGCGCCGGTACCATTCTTACAAGGCCGGGCAATACTTCGCTCCCAATGACGAACAGGAGCAGGAAAGACTGGACCTCCTTCACCACGTTCAATCCATGGTCCTCGGTGGAGAGCTGTTCAGAGCACCAATTGAGACTCCGCAGCGTATTCTTGACATAGGCACCGGTACCGGAATCTGGTCTGCTTAATCTGTCTTCCCCGAATCCGTCATTCCACCGCTGAAACTCACCCAGAGCGATTCAAATGGCCGACAACTTTCCCATGGCAGAGGTTGTCGCGACTGATTTATCGCCGATTCAGCCGACTTGGGTCCCACCTAATTTGGAATTTCTCATAGATGACTGCGAGGCAGACTGGACATTTCGTCGCAGTTTTGATTTCATTCGTCTTGGGCATATGGTATGCCAATCTTCTACCACTGATTGGCTCCTTCGCCGAATCGGATGATGGAGAAAGCATTGAGTCACCAACTTTTTGATACTGACTGGCATGACACAACAGGGCGGGAGTATAGCGGACTGGGAAAAGCTATTCCAACAGTGCATGGAAAACCTCAGACCAGGTGGATGGGTGGAAGTGATCGACTTTGAAGGTGGGGAAGACAAGGCCGTTTCGAGCGGAACATTGCTGACCTGTGGTGCAGCATGGGGTAGCACAGACGACAACAGCCTCCCTGAAAATTCACCCTGGCATACGGTACGAGCACAAACAATGCGTATGGAGCGCACCAACCAAGTCTGACTGTTTGTTAGTGGCAAACCGAACTCAGCAACGCAGCAGAGAGATTCGGCCGGGTCATGAACATCAGCCCACACATCAAAGGTCTTGTCGACCAAGCAGGGTTTGAAAATGTGGTCCATGAAGTTCACAAGGTAGGATGAACATGGGCAACTGTCCGTGCAAAGAGTTTCTAATGCAGTGGATCAGGTCCCGTTGTCTCCATGGCCCAAAGAGCCTCGTCGAAGGGATCTGGGCTTGAACATGAACATGATAATGACTGAAGCGATGCAAGCATACAGCCTGGCACTATTCACCCGGATACTAGGCTGGGCTCCGGCAGAGGTGGAGGTGCTCCTGGCTGGGGCGAGGAGAGATCTGAACAATCTCAACCACCATTTATACACTCGATTACATATCGTTTACGGGAGGAAGCCGCTTATACCGAGGACACCTTCTTGAGGGCGATCAAAAAGGTTGGGATGGACAGGGATGGAAAGACTGTTTGCGGATGAGGTTCGAGCTTCAGTATTTGGTCGGATTGGCATGTGGAGGGACTGTTGCTTCTAAGGACTTATCTACGAAAAGTATGTATATGGGAATTGCTTGGCACCGTGGCACTCGGAAGGTCTATAGCTAAACTCCGTGGGTGCGGGCCCCGTCTATGTGCGCTGCCAAGTTTTCGGATTGATAATATCGACCCGGCATTAAGGCGGATGCAGGTTCTTTGTCCGTTACGTTGGCTGAAGAGGGTGTTGTGTTTGTGTTTGTGGTTGTTTTGTGGTCTGGTGGATCGTGGGTGGATCGTGGATATGTATGGGACTTGGGGGCCTAGGGGCTATGGATAGCCTGGGACATACACACTGTATCTCGTAGGAGGGGAGTAAGTATTTCTGTGCGTCTGCATACTCGCTGCGCCGCGCCGTGTGGAGACGTTTCACTCAGGTCACATATGTATGTATATAGGTGGTGTATACGTAGGTGGTATCCCATAATATGTGGTATGTAATAATAATATAGTTCCTGGAAATAATGTCGTCGGGGTTAATTACTAATCGGAAAAGAAGAAAAGGTCAAAGCAAAGCACGAGACATGGCCTGCCAGCCTGCATGGCATGGCATGGGTGCAATGGCAAAGCAAAGCAATACCAGAGCCAAACTAGCAAGGTATAGATGAAATACTGTAGATACTGTAGGTAGACAGTAGTGTAGGATAATAGGGTTTTGGGTGAAATCTAAACCCTGTTACATATTTTTAAGGTTCAAAATCAACAGTCAACCATCAACCATAACTATAAGAACCTCGCAAGACCTCTGCATCTTCTTCTCCTTGTCATTCTCATCCTCATCCAAGGGCTGTTTACCCTTTCGTTCCTTACGAATATAACTCATAATTGGGAACGACAAGTCTGTTCTAGTTTCCCGCTCGTACGGCTTGACTTTGGGGAGTGGACGCTGAGCTCGCGAGTGTGTTGTCGGGTTTATTTTTCCTTCGTGTTATTATTCTACAGGGGTGAAACGGAGGATAGGGGAAAAAGAAGGGAGAGGTTTTCTTTCTCAGATAAAAGACGAACAAGAGGGCTCGATCTGCCATGGCTACCCAACAACGAGGACAAGGACGACGGCTCCCGGCACGGACAAAATCAATCCTGGTCCTCGGCGCGGGCGAACTGGGCCTCGCCATCCTCGATGCCATTCTCGCCCACCCGGCCTTCGAGCCCGGCACCAGCAGTGTCACTCTGCTAATCCGGCCGAATAGCCTGAACAACCCGTCGCCGGCACAGCAGTCGCAGCAGGCTCTCCTTCGCAGCCGCGGCGTGGACATAATCGCGGGCGACATCGAGGCGTCGTCACAATCGAAGCTCGCAGAGCTCTTTGCACCCTTCACCGCCGTGCTGCACGCCGGCGGGATGACGCTGCCGCCCGGCACCATGACCAAAGTCACCCGCGCGGTGCTCGAGGCGCAGGTGCCCTACTACATCCCCTGGCAGCACGGGGTGGACTACGACGTCATCGGCCGGGAGGGCGGACAGGGCATGTTCAGCGAGCAGATTGACGTGCGGGAGCTGCTGAGGGGTCAGCAAGAGGGCAAGAAGACGGACTGGGTGATTATCAGCTGCGGCATCTTTATGAGTTTTCTGTTTGAGGACTTTTGGGGCGTGGTCAGACGGATACCGTCAACCGGCAAAGAAACAACGCGGGACAAGATCCAAATCACGGCCCTCAACTCCTGGGACGATGTCATCACCGCCACCACGGCCGAGGACATTGGCAAATGCACGGCCGCGCTGCTCTTCACGCCAGACGCACCCACGAACACGCCCGTCTACATTGCGGGAGACACGCTGACGTACGGCGCGTTCGCGGACACGATCGAGCGCGTCGTGGCGCCCCTGGGCATGGAGGTCGTTAGACAGGTATGGCCGCTGAGTCATCTCAGGAAGGAGAGCGAGTCGGACCCCGAGGACAAGCTCAAGAGGTACCGCGTCGTCTTCTCCGAGGGCAAGGGCCTAAGCTGGCCCAAGGAGCGGACGTGGAGTGCAAAGCAGGGGATCCCGATGGTCACGGTGGCCGAGTACGCAAAGAGGCTCTTCTCTGCCGACGGTGGTCCATCGCAGACATGACTGGGATATCTGGCGTTCGACACCGTCTGAGTGGGTGGCAGCGCAGGCGATGACATCGGCGTAAACGGACGATGGTGATGTCGATGTTGTGGACGATAGACCAAGTTCGCGCCTCGGTAGCAACAATGAGAGATCTTATTCCAGACGATGCATAAGGCGTCGCACAACGCTACACATCATCCTCTTCGAAATCAGTAGTCTGATGGACACGGCGCGTGCGGAGTGGACAATACTCGTTGATGTTACGGGCTTACACGAGCACAACGGGAGAAGGAGAGAAGAACGAGTCTGATGTGAAAAGCTCAATTTGATTGTGTCATGTGACACTCTGTGTGTCACGTGCTGTCTAAAAAGACCGTTTGGCTCTGTTTACGCCGGAAGGAAAACCACCCATGTCCACCACTACCACCGCTACCAACCATCCTGCCGGTGCGCACTTAGTCGCGCAGGTTCTCGACGGCGCCGCGTCGACGAACCACCCGATCGACAAACGCCTCCTCCGAGCGGTTGACGACGACCGTCGACCCGGAGAACTGCCGAGGGCGAGTTCTCGGGCGACAGATCGTGTCGTAGCTCGGAGCCGGCGTCACGATCGGGTTCCGGCCAATCTTGCTGTCGTCGAACGAGCTCATCTGGGCTCGGATCCAGTCATTGTGGTCTTGTCGGAACCAGCGGGCCCGCTGCTCCAGGCGGTCTGCTCGCTGGCGCTCCAGGCGACGGGTCCTTAGCCAGTATCCAACAAAGGCGGCGATGGCAATCGCGAACAACCCCAAGATGGGCGCGATGATTGCGGCAAGTTTCTGGCCGTGGCTGAGCGTCTTGTGCTCGCCAGGCTCGGCGCCGGTGCTGTTGGATGTAGCTGTGGTGAGAGGAGTCGTGGTCGCAGAAGTCTTCGCTCCAGGAAGATCACTTGTGGTTTTGTTTGCCGTGGTATAGCTATTATTTCCGGTAGGAGTCGCAGGCAGAGGCAAAACCGTGATCGTGGTGACAAGAACAGTAGGAGTGATTGAAGACGACGAGGTCGAAACTGGACCGGCAGTGGCAGTGCTGCTCTCTAAGGCCGTCGTGGTACTGATGCTGGTAGCTGTGACATTGGTGGTCTCGACTGGGGGCGCGGGCACCGGAGCCATAGCAGAGCTTGAGAAGATAAAAGTTGACAGAGTGAAAGGTAAACCGGCTGGCGTAAGACTCGGTGGAGGTGCAGCGGTGACTGGAGTCGGAGTCTTGGTGGGAAGATTGGCCAGGAAACCATCGCTGCTGGTCTGGATCGACCCGTTCAGCGAAGTGAGGAAACCAACACCATAAAATGGTGGAGGATCCGCGGTCTGGAAGCCAACGCCACACAAGACAGCCACGAAAAGTGCCGTGATCAAGGTTGCGGTTCTCATGATTGCTTGTCGAAAAGTGGTGGATGAGTTTTTCCTTGAGATGAAGATCCTGTCACACTTGTCAACGCCTATACACACTCTTGTGGAGGTGAAGGAGACTCACTGTTCGACTCTGTGGTCTTCTTTGTCTTCTGATCTGTCGGGGACACCACACACAAACTCTTCCGTATTTTGGTGACTTGCTCGTAGTTCGAGGCAAGTAGAGGTTGAGAGATTGGTAAGATTTGTGATTGAGGTTGTCTGTGCTTGAGCTGTGACAAAGGTCAGTTGACTTGATATCACTCGGTCGCAACAACACGTGAATGGAATTGTTCAGTGACATCCGTTTCAGATGGCAAGATCTGAAATGTCACTGAAGAGGAGAAAACACTGCTAAGGGTACAGTCAGACACGTACTGGATGGACTGTTGTCTTGTCAGAGCAGTTCAAAACTGTCGCTGTCGTCCAGGTGATGATGATGTTCTTTGAATAGAGGTTCTTCGTGAGAGAGAGGTGAGCTGGGAGATGGCGAAGAAGATTGAGAGCGAGAGAGAAAAGAATTCAAAGAAAGATCAAAATCCGACTCAAAGCAGAGGGCGCCGGCAGAAAAGTCGTGCTAACGAGGGCGACGGTAGTGAAGACGATCATGGTCTCGGCGCTCAGTGTAGCGCCGAGACCATGATGTCGTCGGCGACCGGGGTGGACGGCGCGGAGCGCTTTATATATACATTTTGATTTTGCGAAAGAAACGGGACAGTGAAAGGAAGATTTTCTATCCAGGAAATCAAAGAGCAGATATTTAAGTCACGCTAAAACCTGGACGCCAAGCGGCAGTCGCCAGTGAGGCCCATCGCTGTCGTCTTCACGCACTTTAGAATACATACTAACAAGCTGTCAGTCTCAAAGGAAAGTCGGCCGAAGGGTTTGTCTAAAACTCACAGGGATGAACAAGTATGGGACTTGTCTCTCATACTCCTCCCAAGCCTTGCCGTACTTCTTCCGGCATTTCTGGATATCGCGTGTGGCTCGGTGAATGATCATGGCCGTGAAGAAGAGAGGATAGAACCACGGGAAGGGGGATCTGAATCCCGTCACAGCTCCCCAAGACAGAGCAAAGAAGAGATCACAGGTGTAATGGATCTTCCTCGCATAGCCATCTGCAGAAAAAGCTATTAGTTGAGATATCAAGATGGGCCCGAGACCACTTACACCAGCCATCCGCAAGAATCGTTCCCCCATTTTCCGATACGATGACCTTTGGGTTCTCGACCGTCTGCCAGGGTAGTTGCGGGAATGCTTTTCGTGTAAAAGCACCACCAGATTCCTTTGTTCGGAAGCGGTTCTTTTGGCTGTTTGTTGTATCCCAAACCCAATAAACAAACAGGTATGCCACGAACAATACGGCGAGCGCATATTTGTTCCACACATACGTGCTTGGGTGGTGGTTGGCCAGGTAGATGGTGCAATGGCAGTAGGTCAGGGGCACGCCAGCCATGTTCCAGAAGATCAGCATGAAGCCCCATTTCTCAAAGTACATATCCCAAGTCGGCACAATGAGTTCTTCGCCTTTGCTGCACGCATTTGCGTAGAGAAAGTGTGCCATGAGCAAGATTCCGACTTCACCAGACACGTACCCGTAGAGTTCGTATTGCCGTGCTGCCGTCCCCAACGTTATCAGGAACAGGATGTACCATGGCATGCGAACCTCGAAGAACATCTTGAAGTCCAGAATTCCAAACATGCGGGGGTTCAGCTCCGCGCCCATGAAGAAGTCGTACATCAGATACCCCGTCATACGGTGCTGCTTGCCCCGATAAATGGCCGAGGCATATGCAATGATTGCCACAGCGAAGCCGGAAATGATCGCCACAGACATGAGCGGGCCGAACTCGTCAATAATGGTGTAGAGCTTGAAGAGGCCAGAGAAATGGAGGCCAAGGGCCACGATGATGGTTGCCCACCAAGACCACATTCCACTGCAGTAATAGTCCAATCTGAGTCCGTTTTCATGAGGGAGCGGTTTGCCCTTGGTCCAGATCCCCGGCATCAAGCAGTAACATGCGCTTTCAAAGATGCAAAAGGTCCAGTAAATGACCCAGGCTTTTGCTGAAGGCCATGCACCGTAGTACGCCATGCGAAAAAGGCCGTAGAAGAAATCTCTTAGGGACTCGCCCTCTCTCGGAGTCGGGAACTTGCCGTCGTAGTATGTTGCCCCGATCCACATGTAGTACATTAGCAACGGAAAGCCGACCATCATCGCAGTCACCCCCAACGGCCCTCCGAATTCAAAATGTCCCGATGAATCGACCTTGGGGTCCATTCCAGGTCGCCATCCGTCAACCAATTGCTGCTCCGAGCAGACCTTCTCTTTGCTTTCCGTCTTGGTTACGTGTCCATTTTCTCTCGTTTTGATATGTCCATTGGCATGTCCATTAGTGTATCCATTGGCGTATCCATTGATTCTTTCGGGTTCACCTCGATCGACGCGTCGCGACGGAATAGTGTCCGTGTCGTCGTGATCATCCGAGTCCCCGACGGAATGGCCTCGCACGCCATGTTCCTCGACAGCGACCGCAGCAAGAGATTTACGCGGTCGAGGCTTGCCGTAAGTGCCCGGTGTTTCGACATAGTCGGGCCGTACTGTTTTCCTGCCCAGGATTTAGTAAAAGGGGTTTTCCGCGTCGCAGGGAGGTTTTAGGTGCGGATAATAGCCATACCTGGGCGTTTTCCCCGCCTGCGTGCGGGTGACTGTCATGCTGAAAAGAGTGTGCGCATAAGAATAGACCACAAGAAAGAGCGACTATACGCGACAACTAATGAAGGGGTTGTAGCGACGGTGGTGGGTGAGTGATAAGTGGTGGTACGAGGCGGAACAACGGGAAGGGGATTTTGGCCCATTGGGATTCTGTGTCTCCATCTTGTTGTCTCCATCTTGTCTCCGCACACATCAACATCCTTCCCATTCCGTGCCGTCCAACCACGTGCGAAAGCCACTTTGGTCGAGAGGACTCGTTACTGGCACCGTTCATTATGCATGTTATTGAATTCTTCTCCTTCGTATTCGTCAGTCTGACGAGCAGCGGCTTCGACGGTTAATTGATTTGCAGCTATATACCGTGATTAATTGTGTTTGCAAGCTCCTCATAGCCATACATATATATACATATATGCACAATGAAGAGCATCGCTCAAAAAAGGGATCACCAATGGTGAAAGATCGAAAATTCAAAATCGGCCGCTACCTGCTTCCTATGTATGCTATGGGAGGACGTATATATATGTGGTATGTTGGTATGTGGTATGTGGTAGGTAGATAGATAGATGTCAAGATCGGGTCGTTCGTTACCTATTGTCCTTTTCTTTCCCTCTGCTCACGTCGTAGGGCCAAATATCAATAAAATGTGTGTTTGGCCCACGCCCAAAACTCAAAAAAGCAATCCGTTATAAATGCAACGCACGCTTTACAAGAACAACCCGCTGATCGCAACGGCGGCGCAGAGGACCACGCTCAGCATGGTGCCGGGCAGCTGGCTCTGGGCAGCAGTGGCACCGCCCGTGAAGGGGGTGATGCTGATAGGTGCAACAGGAGTGGAGGACGCAGACGAGGGAGACGGGGCGAGCCATCCGCTGTTGCTTCCCGCAGAGGTGGTTGCTGCTGCGACGGGGGTACTGGCTCCGTTACCAGCAGGCTGTGAGTAGGTCCAGGTCGAGGACGCAGCGGCGACTGGAGTCTCAGTTCCGGACGGGTGCACGGGCGCTGCTGCGACGTCTGTGGGCCGGACAGGCACAACAGTCTGGGTCATAACGGCCGTAGCGGTGGCCTCGGGAACAGTCAAAGTCACTGTAACCACGGTGGGAGCGCACACAGAGCAGACCGTCACCGTGGTGTGGAATCCCCGGGGGCATCCGTCAGCGTTAGTGGGCCACACGAATGGTGCAGTGGTGGTGGCTGCTGCAACAGGGACTGTGGTGGTGTAGTGGTACGGATGCGTGGTGTAGCCGTTGGGGCCGATATCGGTGTATACCGTAGTCCACACGGTGACCGTGTACTGACCAGTTGCGCTCGTTGTGGCAGACCAGTCTGCCCAGCTCACCGGCGCGCTTGTCGTTGTGGTCTTCGTCGAGGTGGGATCAACCGGGCTGCTGCCCGCGGAAGTCCAGTCTCCCCATTGCCAGCCGGTCGTGGATGCGGCAGAAGCGCTAGAAGTTGTTGCAGGGCTGACATAGACCGACGAAGTGGACGAGCCGTGGCCCAGCGAGTGGCTATATGAGCTGGTGGTCACAGCCGGTGGCACGGTGCTGCTTGTAGTTGTTGTTTCCCCAATGGGGCCGAGAGTGTGACTGTACGTGGTTGTGGTCCAGCTGCTTGTCGTCGTGGTTTCACCAATGGGGCCAAGCGTACTGCTGACGGTGGTTGTAGTCGAGCTGCTTGTGGTTGTAGATCCACCAATAGGTCCAAGCGTGTTGCTGTAGGTGGTTGTGGTCGAGGTGGACGTGGAAGAAGACTCGGAGCTGGTCGTCGTAGATCCACCAATCGGTCCGAGACTATGGCTGTAAGTGGTCGTGGTTGTGCTTTCAGATGTGGTGGTTGGAACAGGGGACGACGACGTAGTGCTCGACGTTGTTACGGCCGGAATCTCGGTGGTGGTTGTCGTGGTCGAAGACGAGGTCGAGGTCGAGGTGGGGGCAACCACTTCGCTAGTAGTGGTTGTGGTGGTCGTGGTGGTCGTGGTGGGAATTGGCGAAGTCGTTGTGGTTGTCGTGGTGGTCGTAGTGGTGGTAGTAGTAGTGGTTGTTGTCGTGGTGGTGGTGGTTGTGGTAGTGGTCGTCGTCGATGTGCTCGTCGTCGTTGGCGGTGCGCAAGAGAGCTTGCCAAAGATATCCTTGATGTTGGCAGCATAGCTCTTCCCGTTCTGCTGGTTGTTGTCCGAGTAGGTCGCCTCCCAAAGCATCACACCTCCGAATAGAGACTGATACGTGCTTGAGCACGCATACTGCTCGATCAAAGCCTGGGCTTGGTCCAGGCTCAGGTAGTGGTTGGGATTAGCGGCGATGTTTGACGCGGGCAGACCCAAGAACATCTTGATGTTCTGGTTCTTGGAGTTCTGCTTGAGCCATTGGGCCCAGCCAAAAGTGATGTCGGCGGCAGTGTTGAGGGAACCTGAGCTGAACAACGATGCTGCCGAGCAGGAATCGGTGTTGTAGTATTGGACAAATCTAGCAAGAGTTAGCAATGCATTCTCAACAAGGGGACGAGAGTCAGGGTGTGGTCCGTACACATAATCGATGACGGAGTTTTTGATGGCGTCGTCCAGATGAGCATCCGGCACAACACACTGTGGTGCCGACGAGATGATGTAGCTCTTGGAAGTGTCTTCCTGGAACCGGACTCGCAATTGATTTACTAGGTCGGCGTATCCAAAGTTGCTTCCTGACTCGATGTCCAAGTCGAAACCATCGACGACAGTATTCAGGCCAAACGGTCGGGGGTAATCCACCAAGGTAGGATCCTGGACTGGACCGAATGCACCCCAAAGAAAGTCGGCAAAGTCCTTTGCAGAGTCTGAGGTGGCGATGAAGTTTCCAGACTCAGCACCGCCAATCGAGGCAAGAATCTTTTTGCCCATGCCCTGGCAGATGGCGACATCAGTCGCGATTTGACCACACGTCGTGAAGACATTGGTCTGGACACCCTCTGGCGACTTCCAGGTGACACCGCCACAAGCATTCCCGTAGTTCGTTCCCGGGCCACCTGTTTGATCGGGGAAGACATTGACGAAACCGATGGGGATGATGTCCATGGTAGTATCCGCGCAGAATTCGGCCAGACGTTTCTGGTTTGGTCCTTGTCCCTATAACACGATCAGCCCGGAGTCCCACGCGTGCCCCCCCATATGCCGTTTCGCCTCACCCAGTAGACTGCCAAGCTTGGTTGAGACGGAGCCCTCTTTGCGACAGCGGAGCGTGCTCCAAACATTGGTGTTGCGATTGTAGATGAAATGAACGCCGCCGTGGCCAGCAAGCTGGCGGCGAACATGTTGGAATGCATGATGTAGCGTTATCCTCGTAGGACGAAACGAAAAATAAGAACGAATTGGAAGAAGCAAAAGGCCAAAAAATCACGCAGCGAAGGAGTGTGTGGGCTGAAAAGGCCCGTTAAGGAAGGACTGGACGCAAGCAATAGCCTGCAAACGCAAAGGTAAACACTGTAATGAATGGAAGCGTACAAGACAGAGGAAGAGAGAGAGAGAGAGAGAAAAGGAAAATCAATAAATCATAAAGTCAAAACGCGACCCATATGTATTGCATGAGATCTTAGGCGAAAGCGTCTGTACCATTCCCCTCTGCGACGAGGCGCCCTAGGAGCGGGTGATCGAAAGGCTCTCCACCCATCAATCTGGAACACCCTTACCGTTGGATCTAGGCCGAAATTGGGGACATTGAGAATAATACCATACAAGGAGATTCTGTCCCTTTTGGGACCTAACGCCATCGAAGCGCTTCTGAGGTGACATTCCTCAAGGATGAAATCGAGTCCGACAGACAACCCTGTGCGAGACCGAGGGGAAATCAGGAGGATTCTGATGCCTTCGGGTGGCTTGAGGAGGAAGGGGGCGCGAGTTTGAGGGCAACACCGCCTGGAGTCGCCTCACGATCGGATGGCGTAAGCGGCGAAAGCCTCTCAGATGGATGATGGGCGTTGTGTGAGCGCAACCTTTTTGCCGGGGGTCACCAAGTTGTTTGTGGCATCGACATCAAATCTCCTGGCCAGGCGTGCCAGGCTCTTGATGTTCAAGTGGGGCTGGCTATAGCTATAAGGCTGATAGATCATTGGCTCCTATCGATAGCTCTATGTGCCAAGGTTCAAGCCAGGGGCATTAGCGCTGCCTATCTCAGACTAGCGCGTCTCCTTCAGGGGCACCCGGCTAAATGGCACAGCGACTATTACTTGGATCCATTTCCCCTGCAACAGATCCAAACACCGGCTCCTACTCTCACGGGTACGAATACGATCGGGTCTGGAGATCTGTGGCTGCACTTGACCATATTCACATGGCCACACTTTGCGCCATAACAATAATATTAACGGACAAAGGTCAGCATCTGTCCCTCGTCCCGCGCCCGAAGCCCTTTTGTAAGGAAAACGACGAGGCCGATAACCCTGACCACCCCGCAAACGACAGGAGGAACAGTCATACATGAAATCATATGTCAAGCAGAGGCTTTGTCAGAATGATCTAAAATTGGTCTCTACCTATAAGAGCGAACCTGGCACCGGAATGAAATTGCCCTGTCGAGCCGAAATGTTTTCTGAGGCATCCCAGGTTCACATATTATTGCTTTGGGGGCCACGTGAGGCGAAATCATTAATAATACGTCGCATTTGCGCACAACCTCGTGAACCTCTATGGGAGTCTTTCGCATGATCATGATGTGATCACGATTGGTCGTTCAGGTCGAGTCAGCTGCTGACGGTTCAGAGAGGAAAGGAAGAATATTGCAAGGCGCGCCACGCAGGCCAGAGTGCTCCCTGCAATTCTGATTTATAGATAATAAGACAATGATCCCCCTATCTCGTGAGACCTGTCGTCCATGGCAATCCGGTGAACGTCAAGGAAAGATTGCGCTATTCTCATCACCCAGTCAAGAATGCGACCGCAGTGCCACAAATGCCATCGAGTCCTCCCTACCTCGTCGAGTTGACGTGTAGTCGCAGATCGCAGGTGGAGCAGTTGATCGTGACGATCGAATGACGAACAGTATTAGATCCTTTCTTTAATCATCACAACGTGGCCGCCGATCTTACCAAACACCTGTTACTAATCGGGTTCGAAAACAAAGAATCACAGAGGCAACGGCCGTTGCCCATCCAACCCTCCTTCACTGCCCTCTTCCCCTACAAAACTGATATCGTCTTATAGATGGGATCATCCTGATCAGAGAGGTTTGTCTCTCTAGCGAAGGTGTTCTGCGCAGTCTCTGCTTAATTCTGCCCTCCCCCTAGTGGCACTTGATAGACTTTGTTTCGCCCAGACATTGGAGACAATGTACACTTACAAAGTGTTTAATCTGCGTCTCACGTCAAATCTAAGGTGGTGACACTTCTTTGGTGATGCGATCGGTGCCCAACGCACGTCATATTCTCATAGTCGGAATGGTGGTGGTCGAACCATGTCCTTACGCTCAAGTGATCCAAATATGATGCTCGAGTAGGGTATGACAGGAGGTAATGAACGCAATACCAAGCGCAGTCCGTGTGCTGAGCGACAACTGCCTGTGTTTCGCGGATTGCCTTTGGATTTTGGCTCGTGGTTCCTCCGAGAACGATATGCCTGTACGAGAGTATGTACAAAAGTGCAGATCAAGTCTTTCGGGGAATAGTGCCCCTTGGATCCTCCTTTTCAAATCGTCATGTGCTCCGATCAAATCTGTACTCTCTAGCGCTGAGGGAAAATGCACCAGGACCATACTCGTGCTGACGAAGGGACCGGGTTCCTTTAAGAAGATACTCCGATGGTTGTCTACTTCTCTGGAACGACATTCTCATGGGCAAACTCCTCGCTGCTGGTTTCGCTGCCGACTTCCTTAATTGGACCAGTAAATTTCTTGCGAGCTCGGAGGATATAGTTGACGGTAGCACAAATCATGACGAATCCGAACACAGGGGAAGCGTAGTTCATGTTCTGTCCAGTGACGGGCAGGAATGGCGGAAATGGCAAGAAAATGATGAGGAAAATGCAGAATGTGACTGCAAGAACGTTGACGGGTAGACCGAATTTGCCCATAGTCCAGGGACCGAAATTAATGGGGTTGGAGGGATTGTATCGTCGGATTGCGAACATGACGGTCGGGATCGCATAGGAGAAATAAAAGCCCAATGTTGTCAGGGAGATCAGGGCATTGAAAGCAGTGGTTGACCCTATGTTGATGAGAGAGAGGAGGGAGACAGAGACGAATATCGAGAGAACAGCGTTCGTAGGACATTTGTTCCAAGGGGTAATGTGCGAGAAGAAGCGGGAGAACGGAAGACCATGGTCTCTTGCAAAAGCCCAGATAAGGCGCGAGACAGATGCTGTGCACCCAAAGAGGTTCATGGTGAAAACAATGATAACACCAGTCATCATCGCCGTTGCCGCTTTCTGGTTGCCGGTGGCTTCCAGGAAAACAGCAATTATAGGGTAACCAGTAGGCGTCGCAAAAACCGCATCCGTATCGGTGATGGCGTAGAGAATCGTGATGATATATGCAAAGCCAGCCAATCCATTGATTGTGACTGACCAAATCATCGCACGAGGAATATTGAGAGGAGCGTTGTACGCTTCCTCGCTCATGTGGACGACCGCGTCTACCCCGGCGAGCGCAAAAGCCGGGGTGAGGAATCCAATGCAAAAGCTGACACCGTCACTGCTCCAACCGCCGGCGTTGATAAAGGTCCCCCAAACATCTTTGTCGCTGGCCTTTGTGCTAGTGGCTAGAATGGCGATAAAAACGATGAAGAAGAATAACACATGAAGAAACCCTCCCAAGGTCTCCCACAGCGGCAGAAATTTCTTGCCATAGGTGTTTCCCAGTGCGGCGACCCCGGCGAATCCAATCATCATGAGTGTTGCGTGCCACCTCTTCGCTTCGTAGCCGGAATAGTTGAGGATCGCTACCCCCTGAATCATGGTTGCGATCAAGTAGCATACTGACGCCACAGCTGCGACCCAGCCGGTGATGGTGACCCAGCCTTGAACATAGCTGATGATGGCACGCCATTTGACTGGTGAATGCTCAGCACTCCAATGATACTGAGCTCCAGCAATTGGCGAACTAGTTCGGCAATCAGCCAGTCTTTCTTTCTCTCTCAACGGACAATCCAAACACATACATAGATGCCATCTCAGCGAAAGAACCTGCGATGCACAAGGTTCCCAGAACGGACACGATAAATCCGTAGACGACAGAAGCAGGCCCGCCGTTGCTATAAGCACCAGCGAATAGAGCACTCGTGGCTTCCCACGTACACAGAGTGCATGCCGACATACCCAACAATGCCCAAAAATTCCATTCCCTCTGTAGCAACAAAGTCAGCGGTGTGCAGCAATGGAGACTTGTGGTGTTTATCCCACCTTTAGCACCTGCTTCTTCCCTGCTGCCTCCAAAGCAGCAGCATCTGAGATGAAGGCGGTCATTTGGGCGATAACACAACGCTATGAAGTGGAAAGACGTGCAGAACCCAAGTGACTGCAGGCACAGCGTGGAAGAACAGTCTGCGCAGATTCAGGCATATGAGAAGCCATAGGTGGCGGGAGCCACCGTACTTAAAGCTTGCTTGTTCTCGTAACGGAAGCATGCTATGGCACTGCACTCGTAGCGAGAGGACTATTGTTTTCTCACCCCGGCTTAGCGAAGCAGACGCGAAAGATGTGAAAGAGCCAGGGCACGAGGTTAGCCTATTTCCCTTCACATCTCGCCCTCGCTGACATGCCGCACATGTGTGACTGTGAAGGGGTTCACGCTCGTGGGACCCATGTCCTGACTGAGGTTCCCCACAGAGTTCGGAGTAATAGACAAGTCTGGCAGCTTGGTCTGCTCCCGCAAATTCTGTCCGACAAGTTGAACTCGAGATTATTCGGCGTTGAATGACATGCTTTGTCACGGCAGACCTATACAAGTTGTAGCGTAAGCTGACACGAGTGGTGTCAGACTGACCGTGGAATGACATTATCACAGGTCTCATGGAAATGTGACGCCTCCGCCAATAGCAGGCACAACTTGAGGCGCGATCTGCATGGTGCGTTGCACGGAGGTGGTGGTCCCTGCTGTGAAAATCGCTACTATCATTCGCAGCGGCCCATGTTGGGGAACGACCTTCCGGGCCGTTCAAGCCTCTTGCTGGTGGCCCTACTCGTGTTAATTGTTAGAGCTTATCTTGAGGAAAGTGATCGCCTTCGATAAGCCTTCCTTAATGTTGTTAGGTAGTCAAGTAGTACAGCACTGTCAAGGAGTGTAGAATGCGAACATCAGGGACACGGCGGAGACAACTTACCCTCCCAAGTTTGACTTGAGTGAGGAACAGTGACTTCAGCATTGCCGATGGCGCACAAGTATCTTGGTGTGAAGACATGCATATTTTAGTCGACAGTCAGTAGCGTTGGTTGCTTTATCCAGGAACCAGGGTATAAACTCCAAGGTGGGAGGAAAACGCATCAACTTCTGAACCTGGCGACCAAACTCACTAAGCATTCAAAGCTAAAGAGTGCATTCGGCGGACCTGAGTGGGACCCAGCGACCCTGACAGGAAGGATGGTTGTTGGTGCTTCTTGAGTACTCGGTACCTCGTACCACGTAGCATTTTGCTGTTGCGCATTTCCAGCGAAGTGTATCCACTAGGCGCTCAAACGAACATCCCTCCCGTGTTCTGTGCGGGAGTTTTCCCACCACCACGGATTTTCTAGACTCGAGACACTCCCCTGCCCCTGCTCCGAGCCCAAAAGAGCGCACCGGAGTCCAGGGTTCAAAAGGGTACTCAGTATATTTGGACGAGAAATAATATTACCCTGAAACAAAAAGGTCAAAGTGAGATGACCAGGGGTTCATCACATTGTCACAAGGTAGTGCGATGGCCATCTGTGGACGCTAAGGCATGTCGATCATTTGGACTTTTGGTGGGTGGCGCTATTCCGTGGCTGCACGTGCCGGTCGTGCTTGCAACGGCTTGAATGTCAAGGAAAGGAAGAGAGTGGACTGTGAAGAAACGAATACATTGCCATCCGAGTCTGTAACTGGGATTTATGTAGATAGGCACATACGTAGGTAGGATGGCGAGGAGAAAGGTTCGAAGCATACGCTTGATGGGCAGAGAGTGACGGAACGGAAAAACCATCACTCCAACTGCGGCGAAAATCACCGCCCTCACTGTTCTCACCGCCTTTATTTTTTGATCCGGCAGAATGTCCCGAAATTTTGTGGCTGCAGTGTAGCCTCAAGACTCGAAATGAAAGCCTTGACCGCAACGATAGGTACGAGGTACTTGTCGCCGCCCAATTCCTCCCGTAAAGCACTTCAATATGGCGGTGCCTATCAATGATCTCACAGCAATTTTCAAGGACCTTGGAGCTCTAGAGCGGGAATTTGCCGAGGTCGAGCTCGATGCCTGTGAGATGATATATCATTCGAGGCCACCACACACGCTGATTTTGCTATAGTGCGAAGAAAAGAATATTCCTTACGGACCCTGTACTCCAAGAGGGAAGCGCTATTTAAGAAGATCCCAAACTTCTGGCCAACCGTGTTTGGCTTCGGACCTGAAGACATCCGACAATTCTTCGCTCCAGACGACCTTCCTCTACTTGCTTCTATCGAGTCCGTGTCCGTCGACCGGTACCAGATCCAATCGGAAACCGAAGGCGAACCTCGCAGCATTCGATTTACCTTTCACTTCGCCCCCAATGAATTCATGGAGAATACGACGCTTATCAAGGAGTTTGAATTTCATCCCTCTGGAGATGGCCCGGGTAACCTAATCTCGAAGCCGGTTCCGATTAAATGGAAGGGGAAGAAGAAGGACCCAACACGCGGTCTCCTCGATGCAGCCGTTCAACTGTACAATGCAGAAGAAGCGCTGAAGCTCAAGCAAGGTGACAAGGTCGTTGATATCGTGGATCGAGAGGCGCTGTGGCAATATGAGAAACTCCGAGAAACACTAGTTCAGTTTGAGGAAGATGAAGGCGACATTCACCAACCAAGCTTCTTCTCTTGGTTCGGCTTCAGGGGCGCGGTCAACGCTGCGAATGTCAAAAACCCAGCCGAGACAGAGAATGGGTCCCGGGAAGAGGAGGATGACGCCGACGCCGACGAGTTCGAAGAGATGCTGGACGTCGAGATTTTCCCTGCTGGGGACGAGGTAGCTACCGCTTTGGTAGAGGACCTCTGGCCAAATGCCATGGACTATTTCCTGTCGGCTAGTAACCAAGATGACGAGTCCGACGATGACGATATCGACGATGAGGATGATGAAGATGAAGATGACGACGAAGCTCCGGAGTTGGTGTTGGCAGAGGAAGACGACGACAGGCCGCGCAAGAAGGCGCGTAAGGGTTGACATGTCAAGCCCGCTCGTCTCGACGTGATTGGGATATCGCCGTCCATAGAAGGAGCTTGTCAGAGGCTTCTGCTTTCCCTGGGGGTGTTCACGGATCGACCCAGGATCTTGCCTGGAGAGCCATCTGCTTCGTCGGGTTTGTGTTCAGGCGTTTAGGATTTCCAGCATCCCTTCATCTTCCATGCTCCCCCGGTGAGCATCGACCAGATAACCCTTAGGTGTGCTGGTTGGTTCCAGAGATAGTTCAACCACAAGATCAAAATGGCACGATCTTTTTGGCTTTAAATGACAATCACTAGAATCAATAATATCACCAAGACGACAATCAGCACCCCAATGCAGCAACTGCTGACACTGTCTTCATTCCGTCTGATCACCTCGCCCACCTTCTTCACCCCGACACTCAGCTTGCCACCTACCCGGTCGGCGAGGGTGTCCACCTCGTCCAGCAAGGCGCCTTGTTCCTCCAATTCACGGCCCATGTCTTCAGCCTGGCCCCTCAAGACGCCGACGCTCTGGAAAACGCCGTCGAGCTGTTCGTCTTGTTCTCGCATCATCATCTCTTGCTGCTGAGCCTCAAAGGCGCCATAGGGGTCATCGTCATCTTCATCGTCGTGATCGTCTTCGAAGGATGAGGGATTGGGTAGTCTCCCATTCGGTCCTCTTGTGCCGCCAGCGCCGGGGCCGGTCGTGGTGGACGCCGAGTATGCTCCTCCAGCGACGTGTGTATCTGTAGTGACGCCTTCCAACTCCCTCCTCATCCCGTCCACCTCGTCGCCCACATCCTTGACAAACTGCCTCCTCCGCTGCACCTCCGCGACATCTAGGCCGAAGCGGTACGGATCCGACTCTACGGCCTTTACGCTGTCCAGCAGATCCGCGAGGTCTGCCGTTAACGTCTCGAGGTTCGTCCGTAACTCTGAGCGTGACTGCTGCAGTTCCGGGGAGGTGGCGGACGTAGACAGCGTGCGGATACGGAGGTAGCTGGAGAACAAGTGCCGTGTACTTTGGAGTGTGGATTGTACGTCGGTTTGCACTTCGAGGAAAGGGTCGGAGGACGGAGGGTTCGCCATTGCGACAAGCAGGCGTGCGAGTCTAGGGTCAGGGAGGGAGGGCGCAGACTTGACGGATGCGAGGGTTTTACTGTCTGCTCATTACGGGAAGTAAACAACTTGGCGGGAGTCGTGCTCGCTGGCGTTGCGACACTGTTGTACCGAGTACCTAAGTTCCCTTGAATGACATTATTGGTGGAAACTATCTTTGGGGTTGGTTTGCCGCGACAGCGTATGACTTCCCCTGCCGCAATCTAACATCTTTCTTCGATCGCATACCCACGAGACATCAAGTGGGATCAGGATCAGGATTTACATTGTCCTATTGGTATGCAATATTGTACATGTCCTGATAGTTCCGAATAAATGGTACAGCATGAAGGCAGCGCAGCTTGCGAGGCCCTTCATCGTGGATACAACTCCATACTGACAGCATTGTAGCATTCTTGCCAGAGGCTGATCACTCCTGCAACTGATCATACATGATCAAACTTCTTCTCGGCTTATCGCCCACTTTTTCACGCAGGCTTTCCACCGTCTTCTTCACAACCGTTGTCAAGTTACTCAGCTCAGCCTGCAACTGATTTCCCAACTGCGCATTCTTCACAGATTCAATCTTCAGTGCCCATTCCATCGAGTTTTGGATCGGCAATAGTTCCACCAGAGCGAAGTTCTGCTCTATTTCTGTCAATTGCTCGAGCTGGGAAAACCGATCTTTGCTGTCCAGGTGAAGCAGCTTGGTGGCGTAGTTGGCGACTTTCCCTTCCTGATCCTGGCCAGCATAGGTGTGCACTGCCCTTGCAGCAGCCAGCTCCAGTAACACCGCCAGGACAACCAGATCTTTCCTGGCATCCACCTCGCCCTTTGACAGTTTGCCGCCACCATGCACTTCGTCTTCGAGCATCCGAGCAACATACTCAGCTCGCCGCGAAGCTGCCTCAAGTTCACCGCCCTTGAAATTTGCCGAAACCACGCGATTGTGGAACCCTAGCATCAACTCCTTCGCCACGCCCTTACGTGACAGCTTGACGCCCGTTTCGGCAGGTTTCTCTGCACAGCGTAGAATGATCCGTTCTTTGCCCACTTCACAGGCTTTGCGTGTTATTTTCTCGTAGAAACTAGAGGGAAGATTGATTTTTGCCATGACTAAACCGTGAAGGAACGGAGGGAGGTTGTTCCAATCTGTATCGTTGTGATTTCCTTCAAGAAGTTTTACTAATTTGACGATACTGCTGTGAACATTTGGCTTGTCAAAATAATGCATCGGTTCCAGCTTGATCTCTTCATCATCGTCCATTGTTACCGTGACCCCAGGTTCGTTGATGAGAGTCGAATGCCGCGAGGCTTTGTAAATGAGATCCCGGTGGTGATTTTCCAGCGCCGCCGGCATAAAGACCTTTTGGCGCCATGTTAGGAGGAAGTCGTCGAACTCGGGATTGGATGTGGGATTGAAAGCTGGTATTACTTTAAAGGTGTAAGCACAGGTGTCTCAACATGGAAATATGGCATCAATGTCGGCATACCTTTAGGTCTCGAGCGCGTGGTGCTGAATGGCCGCGTCGACTGCGTCCAGCTCGAACTGTAAATATTGCGTCGACAACTTCGACAGACGTAGAGGAAGTTTTGACCGGCCTGCGCCATTGGTTTGATCACACCTTCTCGCTACGTGCCTAAGCTGAGCTACCGTGACTTTCTGAATGGATATGACTGTCCGTGCCTGCGCAACTATCGAATCTCAGTAAAGGTGATTTTCCGCAAGGACCAAAATTCAATTCGCTCCACCTTCCTTTTTCATCGTCAATGAAAAGTGACTGCGACTGAGCTCCGACATCTTTGTGGAAATGAGGTTACTGAACATTGCACTTTCATAAGCTGCCATCCAACATGTCGAAAAGTGTTGCCTCCCGCATGTCTATATGCTGCTGGCGATCTCTGTTTCCAGAGCTTCGACCACAGCATTTCCGCCGGACACTAGTCACGCTACAACGCGGCCCAGTTGAGAAGCACGAAGTCCCGTCCGATCTCCCATCACAGTACTGGTCTCAAATACCGGAAAGATTCAGACCTGATAGAGGTGGATATTTCCAAGCATTTAGTTGATCGACCAGGGATGCTGACAGGTTTCTTAGGGAAACGAGAGATAGTTATACATCAACCACCCCGATCCGAGACCGAAACCTGCAAAGATCCTGTCTCTGTTGTGGACAGCCGACAATTGACTCTGTTGGATCCTACGGGGGCTCGGGCGAAACTGTTCGACAAAATCAACAAGGATCGAGCCAAGGTTGGCGATATTCTGCTTGCAACCTTCACCTCAGGCGAACCAGTCTCGGGCGTGATTCTCTCAATCAAAGGCTCAGGGCCTCACACGTCAGTTCTACTGCGCAACCACTTGACAGGAATAGGAATGGAAATGCAAATAAAGGTGCATAGCCCGTTGGTACAGAGCATGGAAATAGCCCAGAGAGCGCCGAAGAGAAAGAGGCGGGCGAGAATATACTACCTCAGGAAACCAGAGCACGACATAGGAAGCGTGCAGAAAGTGGTCGACCAGTATCTGAGGCAACGAGCCATGTTGACTGGTGGAAGACCATCAAGCCAACTGGGACGGTCGAGAACGAAGAAAGGGAAGAGATGATCTGTGACTTTGGAGCCTGATTGGAATTTGTGTATTGGATGAGGAAGATGCGGTAACACGCTTCTGCTGTGCCTCAGATTGGCTTCAAACTTGTAAGGAAACCGTGATTGTGATATTTTCTCCTGCAAAAATTGACTTGATGAGATTGTACCACACGGCTTAGGCTCAGGCACACGCAACAACAGTTATTTCCTACCTCATCCACGGCTCAGTTTTCTCTCACTTGTTGCTGAAATCGCCTACTACAATTCACCTTGGGTTGCCACTCGGTCTCCAGGCGACCAGCAGTGATATCTCGTCTTCACTGTTGTCACTAACTGTGACTCCGGACGCCTCCATAAATACCTCTTCAACACCCTCTCGATTGCTCCATCTCCTTCCTTTCTCCTCTTCTCTTTCCAAACTGCCTTTTCCTCTTCCCTTGCCCTTCGGTCTACAACAACACAACAGCATGAAACGTCCTGCCACAACAGCCATGTCGACTCTTCTTACTCCCACATCTGACGCTACGTCCACGACGTCTCACGAACTCCTTGAGCGCCTGGGGAGTTTGGACGTGAGCGCGGACCAGAATATGAACCAAACAACCTCCAATATTCTCAGACAAGTCCTTGACCTCATCAAGACTGACGAGACCCTCAGACGGGACTTGAATGTTGCCTTCGCCCGTAACGAGTCTGGTGAATCTTCCTATGGTGTTGGTAACTCCAGTGGTTCAGATCCTCCACGTGAGTTTGATCCCCCAGCAGCTTCAAGTTGCTCTGACATTTCGATGCTGATGTACATAGTGGTTCCTATCGACCCGTCGTCCGAAGCAGCCGAGACTCCTGTGAAGAATGAAGCAGCTGAAGGGGTTGCATTTGAGGATCGCGATGAACAGGCGTCAGCTACTGACTCAAGGTAAGCCACAAGATAACGAGACGGGTAACTGAGAAACCGATGGACTAATTGATACTCTGTTAGTCGGATTTCCAATAGATTCACTCTCCGTCCTATCCGTGTCATGGTCAACAACACCGAGTACTTTGTCCACGAGGATATCTTCAAGGCCCTGTTCCCATACCAAGATCTCCCAGAACGCGACGGTGTCTTCGATCTACCAGACAATTACAATGAGCCATTCGTCGCAGCACTTGAGTTCGAATACAGTGGAAACAATGACGCCCTTTATCAATATCTCATGGCGGACGATCTCGAGAGCCTTTGCGAATTTGCAAAGGATTATGGGAATATGCCTCTGATTGCCGCAATCTTTCAGGTCCGCGGAGACGAGCTCTTCTTTCACGGTACTCTGGAGTGGGTTTCCAAAATCTACGGCTTCTTTGTCGAAGTCCCAGCATTCAGAGATCACTTCCGAGGTTGCTTGAGAACGGAGCTCGTGAGACGACGCGGTCTTGGTTCGTCCCACTCTCTCGTCACCTTGGTCGTAAAGGCATTGTCTAGTGTTGACACCGCCATGGAAGATGTGTCTATGGTGCTTCACAACCTATGGGATTCAAGCACGGAAACAGCGCTGTCCTTACAAGACCAACTCGACGCTCAATTTGACGATCAAGATGACGCTCAAGATGTTGAGAGCAACTCGGACAACAAGAACGACAATGGCTGGAGAAATGCTTCAGACGACGGTGGTTGGGTCTGTAACGACCGAAACGATCATCAGGCTGTCAACCAGGGAAACAATGACATTGCGGACACGGGTGTCAAGTTATCGCATGGTTGGCCCATCATCTCTGCAGCGGACCCTCTTCCACGAACGGATCGACCCAACACGACCAGCGGATGGGGTGTACGCCCTCCTTCACCCACGCAACCTCCCCCAGGAAATCCTGACCCGCCTCACCAATGCCTCTGGGAACATGCGACCTCGCGTCACCTCACCACGCCGGCGTTTTTGCCCGAACCGCCTCCAGCTACTTCCAGCTCTGACGCAGTGACCGGCGACCATGCGACCCCTTTGCAGAAAACCTCCGCCCTCGCGCGTTGCATCAACAATTGGGTGAACCAGCAGCCGCATGGTTTGTGGTTCGAGGCTGAGAATGCCGCTACCGGAGTCGGATGCACCGTGGCAGAGGCAGGAGCTGCCCTCAGAGAACTCCTTGGTATCACCGTGTACACGGATGGCTTTGTCCTTGGGGAAATGATCTACCAATCTCTTTCAGCCAAGCCGAACCCAGTCCCGTTCGGCGCTACATTCGTCGGGCCTCGTTGAGTCCACGACCTAGGAGTTTGACCTCGACCTCGCTGGTTGTGTGGTCCATTGTTTTCGTGGATCAAGCACATCTCGACGCTCGTGCAATGAGGGCCCGTCTGGAGCGAAAGGCCATCTTATCCTCCCAAGATCATTCTCGTGGCACTTTGCTCGACGACACACGCTACACAGGGAGTTACGAGTAGATTGCAAGCGACACACCTTTCCCCCCCAAAACAACAAACCATTCAAAAAGAAGAAAAAAGAAAAGAAAAAGAAAAAAACAGAAAGAAAGAGATTCAATATCACCAAAAAAAAAGGCCTGGAGAGCGAGACAGAGAAATCGAGCACATTTGCCCTTTCCTTTTTCCCTTATCCCTTTCTTTTCGACAGCTCGAAATCTCCAGCAAGGTCAAAGGGGCCAAAAGCAGCGAGGTACCAGATATCTGCCAGAGGCTGGAAGCCGCCTTAGAGCTGGGGGGGAGCGCGAATCCGAAAATCTAGACTCGAAACGAGAAATGGAGAACGAAAGACACAGGATTCTGGACCGGGATCGGATCTGGACCCGGAGCTGGGGCTAGATAGATGATGAGCACCGACTAAAATAGATCCGTCAACTTTGAAAAAGTCGACCTGGAGTTTGAGCCTGAGCATGAGCTTCGCTGTGAAAGTGGGTGGGCTGAATGCAAAAGCGGTTCAAGTTTCACAGGGGGCACGTGCAGCTTCTCTGTTCTTCTGTTGTCTAATCGTGATCGTATATCCATTTCATCTCATTTCATCTCATTTTTGCACTAGTGATCATTATCTGGTCGTTTTTACTTTTCGACATGTGTAAATTTCGTATCTGCTCAACGATAGTATCTCTCAAAGGTCGGCTCAAATCCGTACAGCTCCGTACAGCTCAGCCCAGCGAATCCAGCCCACTCCTTGACTGCCGTCGGACCACGTAGTGATGATAGTTGAATCTGTGTGACCCCGACGTTGTCTGTTGAATGTTTTTCGAGACGTGGGAGGACTCCTGGTTAATAGATGTCGTTCCTGGGCCTGACGGGAGTGGTAACGGGCCTGGCTCGGCTCAGAGCAGAAGCAATGTATAATCCTCGTCGACCTGCACGTGGGTGTTCTCAAGTGTTATCTTCCCACCAACCACCGCAGGTCCTTTGATTGTCACCTGGATCGCAATAGGTCAGGGAGTCAGCATAGGTGATTAAGGAGATGGGATAGATAGGAAAACCATAACGCATAGCAGCGGTAAAGGAAGGAGTTTAGCATAGGAAACGCAGTGTGCAGTAAGCAGGAAAATAGGACCCGGTCGGACATACGGTTGCTCCTCGCGGAGTTCGCGATCCCATAACTGGCTCTTCTCCAGTTAAATTGACCTCCACGCTACTCAGCGGAGCGCCGACGCAGCATACTTTATCGCCCTTGTCGCGATAGTCGAAGATGTTGGTCTGTGCAATCGCACCTGCGACGAATGGACTCGTGAGGGCGTACCCGATCCGACATTTCAAGTGCGTGCGAATACTGTGCAGTGTCGACGACGGCAGGCGGGTTGATGCTGCTGCGGTGATTGATTGCGGGATCAGAAGAACGCGGAGATGCGAGAGGGAATCCGAGGTGGAAGTCTGCTTTGTGGGCAGATTCCCCTGCTGCAAAGTGCGTGTACTCAGGAACTTCGACAATCCGCCCGGAAGGGTTGTGCTCGGGTGAGACAAGTATGCTTGCACGGTCGGCGGAGAGGCGAGCACAACTGTCGGAGAAGTCTGCGAGGTGGCATGAGTGAGGTCGATTTTATCTCCAGAAACGGAGTTGAGAGACAATGTCGCATTCGAGTAAAGGGCGGCAAAGACCCAGCAAAGGGTGTAGCTGTCAGTCAGAGGTGTGGTAGGGAGCAACGAGTCGTTCGGACCGAGCTTTTGAGCGCGGGGCAGCGTGGCGAGAAGGCCAGCGGTGCCAGAGATGAGGTTCTAAAGGATGTCTTGATTAGTACCTAGAGGTTCAGCTGGCAGATGAGGCGTGGTTCAAGAGGGCAGAAGGCCACGATAAGACACACGAGGGGAGCTCACCTCGGAGGTATACTTGATCAAGTCAAAGCCTCCACTAGCTGTCGGACAGAAGACTGACACAGGCGGCACCTGAGAATCTTTGTCCAGCGGCAAAACCTCCGAGTTGGAGGGTCGCTGGTTCTTCTGCACAAGTTCCTGCCACGAGCTGACCGCAAAGCCTTCGGGGGAACCTTCTGTCCATTCCATGTGTTTGTTGACTGCTCGGGTAACCCAAATGATGTTCTTGGTGCTTTTGGCGGCGGCAGACAGGGATTCGAGGTCCAATGTCCCGGCTTCAGCGATCAAATGGTCGGCTGACACCTTGGAGAGAAGCGAATTGAGCTTGTCAGGCGGAAGTCCATATGGCAGAAGGATTGTCGAGAAGCCATAGAAAGAACCAGCTGTTGGTGGACGGTAAGAAACTCGACAGAGAACCTTAAGTGACTGGCAGGAATTTACAACATACCAAAAATAGAAGACAATAATTCGACCGAGTTTGAGAGGCAGACTGCCACCGACTGGCCGTTGTTCCGCTTCACGTATTGACCGATGACATTGATTCCCAGCGTCAGATCCTCAAGATTATGGTCGATGACCTTTTCCAGGCCAAGGACCGTCACAACCTTGCCTCTCTGGCCCGTTGGATTGCCCTCTTCATTGACAGCACCACGGACTGCCGCCCTCCAGATGTCCCGCAGATCTCCAGGTCGGCCGGAACTCCACTTTGGGGTCCCTGGATCTTTGACGCCCAACCCAGCACGGAGAGGATATCCATGAGGGATATCGATGGCGCGGTAGACGGCCGACTCACCTGATTGACGAATGGGTGCGACCTGGGCCTGCCTTGCTAGCAGGTAGGGGTGAGTATCTGGGTCACGACCCGTGAGAATCGGGTAGATGAGGAATACTGCGAGACCGAGCGCAAGGACGGTCGTCCAGATGTTCCATGATGAAAAGAACTCGGCGATGGTGCTGTCAATTCGCTCTGCTAGGCCAGTTTCCGACATGATGGACCAAGTTCAAATATGGGAATGAGTCGAGATGTCGTTGATGGATGTCTAGAAGATTCACAATGTCGACATTGGAGTTGAAGTTCCTCCGAAACCGCCATAAGATTCTTGGCCCGGTTTTTCTTGCTGCTTTAGCGCTATTGGCAGCCGTGTCCAGCCTTGTCCAGCCTCGTCCAGCCTTGCCGCTTCAGTCGCGTCGTTGGACTTTGTCATTCTAACCAACTCTCCTCACATATAGAGAACATGCCACCTCGAGATGGCATCCTCATCGCAATTCATTAAATCTGAAGATCATATTCGCATATTCAACCTGCCCCATTCATCATCCGGGCTTTTCCCTTTGCTTTCAACCCTGCACAGTTGGCTCATTCCCTTCCTCCCGCCTGCTCTGTCTTGTACTTCTCAAACTGCTTGATAAACTCGTCCTTGAAGTCCTTGACATTATTGAGAACCAGCTTGATATGACTCTTTTCCAGTCTACTCTTGCCTTGAGCCCGAGCCAGACCTAGCGCGCTGGTCACAATATTTCGTATCTGGCGGCCGTCGAAGCCCATCTTGACCACATCCTCGAGCAACCATTCCTTGATGTCATCCCAATTTTTGACAAGACCTTTATCGGCCAATGGTTGCAAGAACCCCCCAAAGATCCCCATTGTCTGACTTTCATTTAGACTTACGTACTTGAACGCAACGTGGATGCGGGACTGGACGGCGACGTCGAATTTGGCGATTTGGTTTGTTGTAAGCATTAGAATTCCTGTAGATTCGGTTAGTTTTGTCTCCTTCCGGGCTAGGGTACTTACCCTGATAGTACTCAAGCACTCGAAGGAAAACTGCAGCAGTCAGTCAAGCCAACTTCCTTCCAGCCTTCATATGCTTACCTGAGACCAGCGCATTCCTTTCAGTATTAGCCGCGACTCCCTGTCCTCTACTCTCCAAGAACACGTCGGCCTCATCGCTGGACAGGTCAGGTCAATCTCTTGATATATGCTGAGCCGAATGTAGAAGCTTACATGAGAAGAATAGATTGCCACGAGGTAGCCAAGTCGAAAATCTTCTTCAGATTTGCCTCAACATTCTTTGCTTTGGTGCCCACATCTGCAACGCTGATGGCGAACAGAGGCTTCCTGGCTGCAAGTGCCACAGTCTCGGCGGTGGAAGTCTTACCTACCCCTGGCGGTCCTATGAAATGTCAGTATCTGTCATGGGCACGGTTACGCTCGGCCTTGCTTACCATAAAGGAGAATAACCAAACCTTTCCCCTTTCTGGCGATGATGTCGTCTACTTCGAGGCGGTTGTAATCTGATGAGTCGCTTCTGCCGTGGCCATCCACCAGGTCGAGAATCATCTTTTTGGTTTTCCCATCGTCGGCGAGCTTGAGTCTTGTAGACCAGGCATCGTCAGGGTCCTTGTCCGGGATCTTCGCGAGAAGGGACACCTGCAGCTGAGCCCATTGCTTATCTCCTAAGACGTATCCGAGCACGCGAGGGGGGCAAAGCATATACTGCTCGTCCACCCACTTACTCCTTTGACATGCTTCTTCATCGTACTTAGTTCTGAAGGCCTCGTTCAACAGGTCGTTCTCTCGGCAGTCGTTGCAATTACACTGAGGATTAGTATTGTCTGGCCACAGGGACCCCACGCGAGCGACCGATGGACCGAAGACGAAATATGATTCGAAGTCCACCATGACTCGACTGCTCACCTGAAAAGGAGAATGAGTAATAGTCGAATGAGTGCAGAATGAGACTCACATGTGCAGATTTAGGATGGGGAGAGCGATTCTGCAACCGCGAGATTCGCCTTCGCCTTAAATACTCGAGTTCTTCGTCAAAATATGGTCGGGGTTCATCATCCTGAGTAAGGACTGAGCAACCTAAACATTGCGCAACAGGGAAAGTACCTACCGTATCATCATCTGCCTGAACCCCGGAGAAGCCTTTCTTGATAAGAAGGGCATCTCCTCTGTAGTCGAACAAGCGGGACCCTTGGGTGGCGGTGCAGAAGCTGCGGAATTGGACCCCCTGTTTGATCAGATTCTCCCTCACCGTACCCTGTTGTTCGTGGAGGTCAAAAGGGTAATAAGGCAAGGAGGTAATCGGCTTGGTGCCATCAAAATATTCAAACTCCAGCCTCAATAGACTTCTTTTGAACATGCTCCCGTTCCAGTCGTAGGTCCAGGCCAGCAGAGTCCAGATAGCCTGATCACGTCGCGCAGAATCACTGAAGTATGGCCATGCTCCAAAGTTGTCTTCGACTATAAAGACTTGATCTTGGCCTTGAAATGGTCTGCCATAGACAAGGGAGCCAGGAGAGAAGACGGTCCAAAGATTGTCGAAGGTGACGCAGTTTTGCTGCCTGTGGGAATCCCGGGTTTTGAAATATTTGTCCAACTTCGCATCACCAGAGGAGCTGGTAATTGTGTCAAGCAGAAGTTTCAAATCCGACCGGGCTTGCTTCTCTGCATCGGTTCCACCCTCTTCTTTAGAAGCCTGCTCTAACTTGTCCCAATTGAGAATCAAGGCTTCATAGGGTGAATTGATCGTGCTCGGTGAACCACGGAATGTATGGTATGGATAGTGGCTAAGAAGTCCTTTCAATAGTTCCCACAGGTTTGGATCGACAACGTCAATCTCTCCTTCATCATCTTCACTGTCTCCTACAATTTTTCGTAAGGTGAATGCATGGGAGTTGTCGGTAGACTCGTCAGGGGTGGTGGACTGATCTTCTGCAGGAAAGTCTTTGCGCTCATGGGTCGACAGATCCGTCCTGTTGATAACAATTCTCGCACGCGACTTGGGGATTGTCGCTGTCTCCTCTGGCGATGGTTTTGTGTCGGTATTGCTCGCCGCATCCTTGGAGGTTGCATGTTTGTCGGTGGCTCCATTCACCAATGTTGTCTGTCCAAGTGAGCATCACCAGGAACACCATGTTTCGTGAGGAAAGACGTACCTTTGAAGATGCCTCGCCATTCTCATTGGCACCCGTCTTGCCAACTGATGACTTGCGCAACAAAGCGGTTTCCTCTTGTAATTCGCAATAGCGCTTCTCCAGGGAGATGAACTTCGCCTCTAGGGCCGTGAATTTGTCTTCCAAGGTTGTCGGGCCAGCCATTCTTCCGGAGATTCAGCAGATATGTGCCTTCGAAGGTTGACATGTGGCCGGTCCATCCAACCCCGGGATTGTGTGCTGCATATTTAATAATGCCCTACCACCAAAGCACCGGCGGCAGAGACCATCCACACACACCTCTGTTACATCCTTGTCTCGGACAGACATTGGCCTTCGAACGGTCTCGTCTCGGGACGATCTCCAAGGGCCGAAACGCTGGCTCTTTCAGCCGCTCGAGCTTTGCAGAGCATTCCGAATAGGTGTGCTGCAGAGGAAGGGCGCCTGGACAGTGCAAAATTCGGGTGCTTCGGTCCTTGATTGGATTCAATGGCAGGGGTATCGTTTGAGCTATTACATGATCTCTGACTAGCGACATCAGCGATGGTACTCGTCGAGCGGAGCTGTTGGGTAGCCTGATGGAGGCGATGGAGGCGATGGAGGCGATGGGGGCTGAGCCGAGTTCAATTTCGCGAGAAAAGTGGCTTAACCGAAGGTCCAAGTCACCAACCAGTCACCATCATGCTTCTCTAGACAAACGCTCAGCACTGTACCCGGTATAGCAACCTCTCCGTCGGTCCTAGTCTGCAGGACTTGACCAGCGCGTCCCATCTCCGCAAAGTCGCCTGATTCAGCCCGCGATTCAGCCTTCAAATATGAGACAATCCATAATGGCCCTTTCGTCTTCGCGGCAGCCTTTTGTCAGGCCACAGAACGAATCTATCGGGATTGGCATGCGTCTTTGCCCTCCACCAGATCTGCTCTCGCCTGGCTTGGAGGCTTCGTGGATCCTCATCCGTGGAGTTGTAAAGACCTAACTGTCGCGATGTCGTCTCGATCTCGGATTTCCTCTACGAGCAGCAAGCGCTTCTCTGAGAAAGATCTGTGAGTATGGGTGTTTCGGCGAATGACAACTTTTCGACTCATGACCCCGTCTTCTTCCTAGGGAGGCAATAAAAGCCTCGGAGATTGAGCAAACCAGATTCAGGAAGCTGGTTGCAACGAGCAAGATATACTCCCAGACTGAGAAGGATGCCGCCGAGATTTCCTCGGTCACAGACTTTTATGCATTCTGGGACAAGGCCGTCGAAGCCAGGAAGGATTTCGAAGACAGCCACGAAAGGGGATGCGGTCTGTGGACACGGAAGTATCAGAATGCCGCATCCGTGGTCCGCAGCTTCATGAAAGACTTTGCTCCCATCGTGGATGTCGTGAAAGACTTTGCTGCCCCTTATGGAGGGTTCGCTATAGGGACGATTTCCGTTCTCTTCGCAGTGGGACTACCTGTTGCCGCTCTTCTAAGGACGAGCTAACACCAATATCAGGTTGCTGCGAGCAAAAACGAGATGGAAGCGTCACTCGCATCAGCCATTGCTGAGATTACCGATCGACTACCTGGACTGAATCTGTACAAACACATCTACAACGACAACCACGAGCTCGATATAATGCTTCAAGGACGAATCGTCTCCGCCTACGAGATATTTATCGAGTTCTGCATTCAAGCAACACAGTATTACAAGCGCAAGGGGCTTCGCAGGTGGCTCACAGCCCTGGGTTCGCCTAGTCACCTTTACGACAAGGTCGCGGAAACACAAAAGGTAATACAGGAGATACGGCGCATATGCGATGAGCTACTTGACAAAAATATCCATCTCATCAAGCAACTGAATCTGGAACAGAAAGAAACCATTCGGAGTAAGTACTCCGACAGGCTCAAGCTGGACCGCTAACAACGACAACACAGGGCTGGAGGAACAAGTAGATCAGCTGTTGAAAGCACAAGACAATCATGCGCTCACAGAGATCCAACACTATCTGGGCCTCTCCAGCTTCTCGAGCGAGAATCACCGCAAACAACTCGAGCAATATCGCCGAGCTTTGTACAATGACGACCACCTCAATGCCCCATACTTTGAACAGATGCAGGGCAGGCGGCTCGAGGCATTCCGTGCCTGCAACGACTACCAGTACTGGAGTAACTGCCCACATCCGTGCCTGTTGATCCTATCAGGCCACAACGACAGCAGCATACGTTATGTGGATCACTGCTGGGCCTCCCCCGTGGCCATGACCATGATCACCGATCTAACTAACAAAGACAACGACCATATCTATGGGTACTACGTCTTTTCTCCCCGGGGCGAATCGCTCTGCCACGCCTTCTCGGTCGTCCTTTTACAACTACTCGGCAAGAGGAGCATATTGCTCCGCAACAAAGACCAATGCGACGAGCTACGCGCAGCGCTGAACGATCTTCGCGACTTCCAAGCCACAGAGGGGAAAGACTCCCACCATCGTCATCACTCCCACCAACACGAGACCATGAAACTCTCGACGTTCGAACGGGTCGTGCTCCGCGCGATCGACTTCTTCAGCGAGTCCGAGCAGGTGCACATCATCCTGGACCGGGCGGACCGGTGTTGCGACCTGGTCAAGGGCGTCGACCACCGCAAGTCGCTGTTCAAGCTCCTCGTCAAGCTGGTCGAAGTCGCGCGGTGTAATCTCAAAATCCTCGCCGTGGTCAACGGCGATCAGTGGGACATCGAGACCAGGAAGGACGAGCTGGAACACAGAATCGAGGGGAGAGTCAGGATGCACACTGCCGTGCAGGGCATGCGTGACTAGTCGCCCCTGAAAACCAGGTCTTTTCATCCCGGATCCCAGACCAGATTTGGCACTACAACAGAGAATCCCCGATATAGGACACTAGTGAAAAGTTGAATGCATGTTATGAAGCCAAGGACATTGGTCTGGCTAATAATGTATATATAAATAATTGGGAAATACCTCACCTGGTAGCCAGGCCGACGCTGATTCTCCCCCTCCACGTGTGTGTGTGTGTGTGTGTCTCCAAATGGATTGCTAGCCCCAAGCCACCCCGGTACCATCGAGCGAAGCACCACAACCACCAAAACATCTGCTCACGGTCCTGAAGATGCTTCTTCTCGAGCCAGATACTTCTGCGTCTCCTTGATAGCGTCGTAACTGTACAACCACTGCAGATACGACGGGCTCGGGAACGGCGCATGCATGTTTGCCGGCGGACGAGACTGCGCCCTCCTCTCCTCCTCGGGCCGGGCCAGCTCAGCCTCGTCGACCACGAGCTGTCTGGCCAGAAACGCGTTGCGGGCCTCGGCGTCGTGGCCGTTCAAAAACCCCACCCCGTCGTGACTCGCCGCCTGGATGCGCTCGACGCGCGGTTTGCGGAGCGCTTCGTACGCCCTCGTGGCGTCGGCGATTGGCCGGCCGGTTTCCCACGCCCAGCCGACACATTCGGCGAGGACGGCGCCGTCTTCGATGGCGCACGACCCGCCGGAGCCGGCGTGCGGGAGCATCGCGTGCCAGGCGTCGCCGAGGAGGACCGTGCCACCCTGGTCGCTCCGGCAGGTGCTCAGGGGAGGGAGCTCGGCGAGGCGCCACTGGACGCACGGGCCGATGTTGGCGAGCAGGTCCTTGACGGTGGGACAGGCGTCCCCAAACTCGTCGGCGACTTGGGCCGGCTCGGCCTTGATGCCCCAGTAGCCGTAGGGGACGTTGCAGCCGTCGCCGATGCAGACGACCACGTCATACGGCCTGTGCGGCGGCAGCGGCCACGACAGGATGTATTTCCCCCGCATGAACCAGATTTGGCTCGTGCCCTGCGTCAACAGCCACGCAAGATTCGGGTTCGACTCCATCGCGTCCTTGTCGACTGTGCACCGGTACGCCTTTTCGTCCGAGGGGATCAGCTCGACCGAGGCGATGGCAGGGATGGAGCCCCGGACTGCAGAGCGCAGACCGTCAGCTCCCACGATGAGGTCGGCCGAGAGGGCACGGCCGTCCTTGAGGTACACCGTGTTCGTGTCCACGTCGACGCGGGTGACTTCGGCATTGAACAAGATCTTGGTGCCGTACCGCTGGGCGCCTTTGGCGAGGAGCTGCTGGTAATCCGCGCGGTGGATACTCCATTTCGGGGCCCCCCAGAGGACACCACTGTGGTTCCCTTGATTGTGAAAGACGGCACCCAGCCGCCCATTGTCCGCGCCGTCGCGGAGATCGATGTATTTGTTTTCTGTGACGCAGGGCCTGAACTGCTGCTCCAGGCCGTAGGCCTTGACGACCCTGACCGCGTTAGGATCGATGCTGATGCTGGCACCGAATTCGTTCAACTCCGATTTGCCTTCGAGGACAGTGACCTCCAGACCCTTGCGAGACAGTCCAATCGCCGCCGACAGTCCGCCAATGCCGGCACCTACTATCAGCACCGAATAGGGCTTCGAAGGTCGGTCAACGCTTCCCATTGTAGCGATCGATCAATGTAGACCAAGTCTCGGAGCGTACTTTGCATTGAGAAGAGAACGATGGAGAAGATATACGTCTTTGAAGACCCGAGTGAGCTGCTTACCTGCCTGATCATACCTGGGTACCATCGTCAAGAATCCCATACCGTGTGGACATCTTACCGCTGGTCAGCTAAGACCGCCTCTAAACCCGCCTGATCTTCTTGAAAAAAAAGGGATTTTCTTCAGTGAAAGACGGGACTCCCTCGAATCCGGAGTCATAACATCGGACGCCTTATGAGAAGGGAAATCTTAACACGAGGGAGAAATAGGAAACAGGCAAAGGGTTCAGAATGAGGTTGCTCATACAGAGTCCACTTATACAGAATACCTCGTATGCAGCCAATCGAATTCGAACCCGTCTGCGACAAACCTTGCGATCCTAGCTCGCTAGATAGACCAAGGAACGAGGAAGTAAGCGAGGCAAGCGAGGCCTTACAGGAAAGAATTGCGGTTGGTGTCCTCGCCCACCTTGGCAGGACAGTGTTGCTGATCGCTTCCCATTTCTCGACCAGGCTCAATAAGCGTCTGAGATGACAAGATGATCAACCATTCGCGTCTTTCATTTTGTAGCTCATACTTTGAGACCAATCGAGTTGGTGCGACATGAAATCTTTCACGGGAGTGTGTTTAGACAGACCCAAGATCTAACTAAGTCTTCGTCTTCAAATCGTCCTCCGAAAACGCCACTTGCCCAACACGGGTATGAGAGAGCCTCTCATAGTTTGCTCTGGGGTTCATAGAACTTCCGACTCCTTTCAATGGCCTCCACAGCCTCCTTCTCGATTCTCGTTAGAAGCACCTGGCACGTTGGAATATCATGAATCAGCCCAATGACTTGACCAGCAGTCCAGACGCCAAAGTCCTTGTCTCCGTTGATGAAGACCTCTCGCCCACGTTTCCCGGACACGTATGGAGCCACCTCTTCAAATTTGCCGGTGGTGCTGCTCTTCTCGATCGCGACAGCTTCCTGAGCAACCTTGTTCTTGAATAGTCTGGACGTGTTCCTCCATCTTCTCAACACGAGCTCAGTATCGTGTTCCGAGGCATCCACAATTGCTTGCTTGATGTTAACGTGGATTGGCGCTTCGACAGTGCACATAAATCTCGTGCCCATGTTGATACCTTCCGCACCTAGGGCTAGGGCGGCGGCCAGTCCCTGGCCATCCGCAAAGCCGCCAGAGGCAATAAACGGAGCTCCGAGGGATTGTCTCGCTCTTGAGAGCAGGATGAAGTTGGTAATATCCGATTCACCCACATGGCCAGCACACTCAAAGCCGTCGATCGATAAGAAGTCCACGCCAAGCTTTACAGCGGATTGAGCATGTCGGATGGTAGTACACTTGTGAAGAATGATGATGCCAGCGCCTTTCAGTTGCTTGATGACCGGGCCAGGCGAATTGCCTGCTGTCTCCACAATCTTGATTCCCTCATCGATGCAGACTTGGGCGTACTCGCCATAAGGTGGAGCGTTCATCGTGGGTAGGAGAGTGATGTTGACAGCGAATGGGTTCTTGGTCATGGTCCTGCATTTTCGGATCTCCTTGCGCAGGTCCTCCGGGGTAGGTTGGGTCAGAGCTGTGAGCTAAAGATCTGATTAGCACGATTGATAAAAGTTTTCGGATTCCACCGACTTACAATACCAAGACCGCCTGCGTTAGATACAGCAGATGCCAATTCGGCATATCCGACCCATTGCATCCCACCCTGGACAACGGGAACTTTTCCAGTGTTAGCAAGATATGCGCCAGACGTACAGCTTCCAGAATATACCTTTGATGCCGAGCCGGCGTGTGAGTTCGGTGTTGAAAACCATTGTTGTTGTGGTTTTGGGTCGTACGAGGAGGCAGTCGGCGGTATTCGGGAGTTCGACGGTCCAGTCAGGTCGGCGTAGAATACAACAGGCGGGAAGGAAGGGTCAGGGTATGAGAGAAGAAGAAAGTGGATGTAGGTCAGAACACCATGCTTTCCTTCATATATCGATTCATAATTATAAATGACCGAGGTGATCACAAATTCCCAGCAACAGTTGGCGCAGGGACGCAGGGGGGGCACATGGGGACAAAGTTGTGGGGAGGAGAGTCGAACCGCGTGAGTCGAGTGCAGCCGGGGACCGAGGCAAATCGTCCCAGATTGTTAAAGGTCCGTTACAGGAAGAGACACCTTATTATTGCCGACGGATCACCGCAACCGGTGGAATAATAGCTATGTCACCTGTCAGCACCTGGAGAGTAGTAAGCACATCCACGCGTGAGTTTGCAGTTGGAAATAGTACCTAGGCAGTGTATAGCTTGCTTGAGTGATGCTGAGAGAGGGGAAAGAGAGAATCCCGGAGCCGCAGTTGACGTCTCGGGGCGGCAACATCGTTTATCCGACCTGAAGTACTTGTACCTCGTACTCGGTAGTTGCAACACAGCCTCAAGTTCAACTATTGGTCCCGAGTACTCGCAACATCGTACAGCATGTCCCATATTCGTCTGTTGTATCGAGTACAAATGGAAGGGCGGTTGATGTAGGTACGCTTGGACTGACGAAATAGTCAATGCACACTGATACCCATGAGAAAACCCCCGTCCACCACAGATGCTCTTTGGATGCATTATGAGCCTGTCTGAAGCCACTGTGTTGGTTGTGACATCTTCGCGAGGTCTTCGGCCGTAAGACTTGGTCAACAGCGATTGGGCAAGCGCCCAGCCTTGCCTGAGCCTCGCGAAATCTTCTGTAAGGAGGCTAGTCTGTCTTGGGAGCATCGAGGCATCTCAGTCATGATGCCATATTATTCCCATCGAAAACCTTCGCATCCTATTTCGTTTACCACAACCCGTGCTCTTAGCCGTCCACCTAATTGTACAATCCTCAATTGTCCTCCGATCCCAGGACTTGTACAGCCTCCAGCGACAGAACCCAATCCTAAACGAGTATTTTACGCTTTGGGCTAACCACACGCCATGATTCATGATATTGAGGTGCTGTCCTGATTTGACAACTCTTGTAAAAGCATATTGCACTAGACCGGAAACAACCATGTTGCGCGAAGTGTCTGCTTGGCTTGTGCGCAGGTTGTTGTCGTCGTTCCGTTCCTTCTTGTCGGTATGAGCAGTGCCTGGACCTAGTGGACATCATGGTTCAAGTTAAATACTCAGCCGAGTGACTTCACTCACCTGAGATCTGTGAGTGTCCATACTTCCACTGCGTCTTCTCTCCCTGCCCTGTACCAAGTTGAGAGACGGGGTATTGGCTACCAGGGCGAGATTCCTTCTTATTCAAAGCACTTTGTTGCGAGTCTTGCTAGAGGCGTTCGTGATGTCCGTCAACCCCTCTCACGTCAATCCGCTCGATTGCAATGAGGTATCCGAACAATGTCCCGTCGAGGCCTCGATATATGGATATTATCCGACTCTGGGATCGAACGCCTTTTTCAGCGCCCTCTTTGGACTTTGCTTCATTATCAATCTTGGCCTCGGCTGGCGCTATAGGACGTGGTCATACATGACTGCCATGACCCTTGCCAGCATATCTAGCTGCATCGGCTACGTTGGTCGATGTCTCATGCACCGCAACCCTTACGACTCTGTCGGCTTCGAGATTCAGATTTGTTGCCTCACTTTTGCTCCTGCATTCAACGCTGCAGCGATCTACCTGATATTGAAACATCTGGTCTTACAGATTGGACGAGAATGGTCGAGAATCAGACCGAAATATTACACTTGGGCTTTCATCGTCGCCGACTTTCTTGCCCTGACTCTGCAAGCGGCTGGTGGGGGTATAGCAGGGTCCGCTGGAGACGACGAGAGCTTTCGAAATGTTGGAGACAGACTCATGATCACTGGTATATCTTGGCAGGTCCTGACTCTTCTAATATTTGGAGCGGCCACATTGGACTACTCAATAAGGCGCTTCAAATCTCAGCCACTGTCCGAATCTACCCAGTCCTTGGTGCACGATTTGAGGTTCAGGGTCTTTGTTGTGGCACAATTGATCGCCTACATAGCCATCTTGATTCGATGTGTCTACCGGGTTGCGGAGATGGCGAATGGTTGGCGCAACCCCATCATGCAGAATCAAGGCCTCTTTATCGGACTTGACAGTGTGTTAGTATAGTCCCTTCCTCCATACTTTGACAAGGCTCTGACATCAGATCAAGCCAGATTGGCGTCGCCACGATCCTTCAGACATTTATTCACCCTGGGTATTTCTTCCCAGCACTCGCAGACTACGGGGAACGGAAGAAGGCACGAAAGACAAGCAATGTCACTGAGGATGCGATCCACGGTGAGAGTCACCTGGACAAGGCCATGGTTGAGACCGAGCATGTGCGAATCGATCCGTGTTGAGGCTGCCCACAAGTTGTGTGCTCAAATGTCGCGGGCTCTGGGAATAGAGGATTTATCTCGAGATGACGTTAGTCATGAATATAAGTATACAGTTAACGATAACCCAGTGTGATACCAGGGGCATGTCAGCCTCGTGACATGGACAATCGAACGCAATGTGGCTCACCTCACCTTAAAATGTCTTGGCTCGTCGTCATCTAGACTCCGACTTGCCGATGCCCGCAACTCTGCCTTCTCGCTCCAACATGTGGTGAAGTGGTGAAGTTACACGACGTGATCCATCGACCTTCGTTTCAGTGCTTTTCAATGCGCCGTAGGAGTCACACTTCTGTTCCGTGCCCGGTTCACTCTCAAGTCTACCTGCGATGTGCGGTTTGAACCATGGGTGCATCAGAGTCGAAGTTGGTATTCAAACAAGGCATCTTCAGGCTCTCTGAAGAGAGGAACATTGCAGCCAATGACCCATACTGGACAAATGTGAGGTGTACCATGGCTTGTGTGAGGTGACACGCTGATAGTCGCAGTTTTGGGAGTTACCTGAATCCGTCGAGGATGTCTTCAGTCTCTTTTCACATACCGACATTCGCAGAACCCGAGATTCCGCGCTCGAGAACCTCGAAACCCTCATTCTAGCCGTTACATCGCGCCTGATCGTGTTGAAGAACCACCCCTCGTTTCCAGATCCTGATCTTGCCCCGGAACGGGATGCCCTCAACTGCATACGAGTCCTCACCCGTCTCCTCCCATACGTCTATGAGGCCGACGACTTGGCAGAATGGGAGGAGAAGTTCTTCTGGGGATTGAGGCGGCGCCGGACGAGAAGATCTCAAGTATCGGGTGAAATACTGTTCGACGATAATCAGATTGAGGAGAATACCCCTACAGACAATCGCGAGCCCGAATTCGAAGATGTGAAGCCACTGGCGGAAGAACTCATCGACACATTGATCGATCTCCTCTTCTACGCTCGTTTTACGATACCTGAGCTACCACAGGCGAAAAGCAAGGTCACGTACGCAATCTGGCAGAGTGGTGTGGGTTGTAAATCCTCCATCCCAACGAACAAAGAGCTCGAGAGCAACCGGTGCGAAGTCCTCAGGCTTCTCCTGACCCTGTCCAGCAAGGCCATGTACACGCATTCCAATGTTCTCCCTGTTCAAGGTGTCAGGGCTATCACATACCTAGTCACATGTCCAGACAAGCAGATTGTTCTCTCGACGTTGTGCTCTCTGGTCAATACCACGATCAAATCGAATCTGGGTTCATGGCGTCTGCCTTACGACCATGTGGTGCGGAAGGATTCCAAACAGACTCTTGTCGTCTATAGCTTACAACTCCTCCTCGTCCTTCTACTATACCCGGTTCCCGAAAGCGGAAATGGCCCAGCCCCAAAGAATTTCTACCGCCATTATCTCGGTCGGCTACACAGACCGGAAGATTTCCAGTTCCTCGCCGATGGCATGACACGAGTTTTGAGCCAGCCGATGCATGCGACAACTTCATATTTACCTGGAAGCCAGAAGTCAGTCAAGTGGGCGCCAGAAATGATCATGCTCTTCTGGGAAGTACTCCAATGCAACAAAAGATTCCGGACTTTCATCATAGAGTCCAATCGCGCACATGATTTCGTCATCCTCATGCTCTTCTACGCCATTGAATACAAGACGGACACGTCGAAGCAGGGGATTGTGAGGATGTGCGTCTTCGTCCTCCAAACCATGAGCGTCGAATCCACCTTTGGGAACAATCTCAACAAAAAGTTTGAAGCACAGGATACATTACCACCATCCATTCGTTTGGCAAATTTCAAAGGCACCTATGCGGACTTCTTAATCACATCTATCCACACGTTGATTACAGGGAGCAAAGGCAAACTCGAAGCCATATATCCTGCCTTGTTGGCCATCATTAATAATATGGCCGCCTATGTGCAGCATCTCTCGCTGGCTGCAAGCACTCGCCTAGTGCAGCTACTGGTATCAATGTCAAGCCCAAGTTTTCTTCTTGCAAATGAGAGCAACCACGTCCTTCTCCGGGCGCTGTTGGAATCTATCACCACTATGATAGAGCACCAATATGCATCCAATGCAAATCTGATATATGCTGTCTGGCGGTCAAGGAGACGCATTGAGGCTTTAAGACAGTTTACGCTGGAAGGCGGTCAAGCAGAGATCGAACGAGCTACTCAACGGCGCAAGGAGAGCGCATTGGGCGATAATGCAAACGGCATTTCCAGATCGTCCACGCTGGACAATGTGCACACGCCAGAAGCTCGCGGTGGCATGTCACCACACCCGGACAGTGCGGTGGACGGCACGTTCGCCATTGGAGATTCGGACGACTCGGATAATGAAGAGCCACCAACTCCTTCTCAATCGACCCATTCGATGCAGACATCTCGCACACCTTCGATAGGGTCGTCATCTGTTGTTGATGATCACGTTCCCGTTCAGTTATCGGGCATGTCAGAAAAGGCCAGAGGTAAGATGCCGGCGAATGCCCCGACATTCTCACGACAAAACAGTACAACAAGCCTTTCGGCGAGCTCGACATATGCCACCGGCCGTGGCTCATTTACAGCTACTTCAGAATGGCTAGAGAGCTGGCTCCCCGATCTGCCCCTTCACACGCTGCTCACTGTGATCAAAGTCCTTTCTACGCACCCTCTCGCATCACCACGGGTTGGGAACACGGGCGGCACTCAGGGTGATACAACAAATCCACCGTCGGTCACTTCCTCGCGGCGCTCGTCACTCACTGGAGGCGACGAGCCATCCCCTGTCAACTCCCCGACTACAAGTCCAACGGACTTCCGCTCTCAAATTCCCTCCACGGCTACGCACCCTGCCATCGCTGCGATCCTTGCTTCCCCATCCCCCATCCGAGTACACCTTTTTGAGTGGTCGCCACTGTCCCTAGGATGGTACATGTCTGTACTTTGGTCATTAATATTCACGGCGGAAATGACCATCTTGCCCACCTCCAGCACGGCGGCAACATTGACAGGAGGCGGAGTGATGGCCGGGCCGGTAGGTGTCTGGAACGGCACGAACGTGAAACTATTCCAGGTTGCCACTGAGGGGAGAAGAGAAGGTCCAAGCCTAAGCCAGCCAAGAGGAGCGGTGGATGCAGTGGGTAGCAGGATTGTCCAGGGTGTTCAGGGGTTGAACCTGAGTGGTCTGGTGTCTCGAGTGGGAAATGGAGTGAGAAGCGTCAGTGCTACCAATAACGGGACCGAAGGTGCTGCTGCTATGCAAGGAAGACGCACCACAAGGGAAGTCTAATCTTTATTATTGCGCTTTTTGCCATTGTCTGAGGGTTTTTTTTTTTTTGAGAGCGAATTTGTCACGCTAGATCAGACGCGACGACTGCGGTACAAGGGCGTTTTGAGAGGACAAGAACTAAGGCGTGCATGAATGCAGTTTCACGATCGCGGGCGTTTTAGAACTCTGTGCTTGTTTTTTTTTTTTCGAGCGCACGGCCGTCCTTGCTTTCTTCCTTTTCCTGTTTTTGCCTCTTATCTTCTTCTTCTTGCGCTCTGCAAACATGTCCAACGACTTAAATGAGCGAGTGAACACTTTTGCTTTTGCGAGTTCCTGGGTATTCTCTTCGTGTTCGATACCCACAAGTACGTCTCAAGTCAATAGAATGCGATCTTGTCTTGTCTTGTCGGGCTAGTTGAGGGTATTTGTACCGAGGTGGACTGGATAGAGACGAGGCGGGCATAGGACTATGTGAGTGGGGGGGGGG
>NW_019173765.1:0-126911 GCF_001646965.1 Fonsecaea nubica
GTATTCGAGAGTGAAATGCGCAGTCTGAGATAGAAAGGATGGACGCGTCTACACTAGTCCATAGATGGACTAGTGTAGAATTAGTGGATTGGTGGCGAACTAACGAAAATTACCCTGGAGGAGGGTACAAAGTGCCACTGAAAAAGCGCCTTGGCTGGAGTCGGGCTTAGGCTTTGCTTGCCTGAACCCCTCAACACCATCCCATCAAAGCCCAGCCGAACCTTGAAAACCCAACCCCCTGAATGGGTCTTGGAGACAACGGAGGAAACGAGGGATCTGGCCTAGTTCAGGGTCTGCCGAGAGGTTGAAGTGTCAAAGAAGGTTACAAGTAAACTTCGGAAGCATCAAACAAGCCTGAGGTTGCGAGACTGGACTGCGGCAGCACCAAGGAGCAAGCTGTTGATCATCCCGCCAACATTTCTCCGTTCTCACAAGTAGTGGGCGGGAGCGAGATGGATGCTGTTTAGTCTTATCGGTAGCGTTCGAGGGGCGTCTACCCGGAGAAAATCTAACTACCAGACATGGCAATAAGTGGATCTTTGTGCCTGTCGGCAATTAACGGGAAGGAAGGCTCGATGGGAAAAGCTTCCCGCCCCGCCTATCCAAGCGTCTTCCTTGCCTTCACGTCAAAGGACGTCCCACCAAGTACACACCCAGTCACCTCAGTATCATCTCCCTCCAACTCCAGGTCCTCTGACTCAGTGAGTACATCCTCCGTGCCTCCTCAAGAGTGCCTGTTCGCACCTCCCTCGGCCGAAAGAAACAAGCGAGCCATGACATGGAGCTCCGACTGTTGATCGGCATACGAGCTTGTAGATGGAGACATGATTACCGACTGCACTCGCCTGCCTCAATCTCTACCCAATGACAGGCTGCACCATCTTCCAGCCCTCTTGGTCGACAACTCACGAACTCTACGAGTGCGCACCCCTCCCACCGATTACTCCCTTCCCCTTGCGTCTTAAGTCGAGGCTTTGATGGTCCCCTCCAGATGTCAGAGAGAACAGATGGTGTGCCTTGTGTTTGACAATTGCCAGGTTTTGCCTCATGTGGGACCACGCGTGGTTGTCTCTCTCTCGCCGCACACTCTATCAACTCTCGAACCTGCAAGACGTCCTCCTGCTATTGGGCCTGCACCCTACCCTTCCTGCATCCACTTCCACAAGGGTCTTCTTACTCTCGTCCGACGCGAAACGATGACAGTGTTATTGACTTTGGGCGCCCTGTGGCTTGCTTAAGCTCGCGACTCAACAGCTGGTGTCTGCCTCCTAGATATGCTCTGTGCCTTGCTTGGACCTTAAACTGCGTGGAGAATACCCCGAGAGGACACGATCGATGCTGAAGCATGTTTTAACTGGGGAAAACCCCTATCAGAACAATGTCCCCTTGTTGGCAAGTGGTCTTGGACCCTTCGACCGGTGCCAACTCTGCATTACCCGATCAGCCACTTTCGTTTTCGAGGCTGTCTAGCTTGCGTTGAGACATGCATGAGTCCACTACTGACATGCGAACGGACACGAGTGACTTCTCCTGCCTCAGTTCTATCCTAGGTTGGTCAAGATCTGCAATCACAACCACATGGGGATCGTTCCTGGCTTGACACATGGCATCAGTACTCACCCCGCCACTTCAACTGACTTCTCTGCCACCTTCTTTCTTTCTATCTTTCCAATCTCAAATACAATTTGACCTGCGAGCCATCAGACTCTTCATCGACGACGTGTTATCATTACAGTGCTCTGCTGCCGCTGCTGCTGCTGCCATTACTGTTCGCTGAAAAGCCTTGTCCTTGTCGTTGACTGAGATTTCGTTGTTACCATCATCATGGCAGATCACAAGGACAATGGGGTGGTGACATCCCAGGTTGACCTGGAGTCAGAAAATGCGAACCTCCCGTCTGAAAAGAAAGGGACCAACGCCGACCAACGGGATATGTTTCGCATGGGCAAACATCAAGAGCTACGAGTAAGAGACCCTCGAAGGTCCAACTCTATACTGCCATTGCTGACAAGCTCAGCGAAATTTTCGATTCGTCTCCATTTTCGGCTTCTCTATGATTCTCATGGCCAGCTGGGAAACGATGTTAGGGTCAGTCACATACTCGACACGTAACCCTCGCGATCGTGGGATTCGCTGACTCTCGGACAGCACGAGCATTATCGGTTTGATCAATGGCGGCACGGCGGGTTTGATTTGGATGTACCTCGTAGCTTGGATCGGCTTTCTGATTGTCAACACCTCCATGGCCGAGATGGGTTCCATGTATGACACAATATTTCCAAAGGAACTCTCGGGCCTCTGCTCATACTTGACTCTAGGGCTCCGACGTCTGGTGGTCAATATCACTGGGTTAGCGAATTTGCGCCGCGGAAGTACCAAAAGTTTATGAGCTTTATCGTTGGTAGGCGAATCCCGAGGCTTTATCTCGTCTCCTCGTTCTGACAAGGTCTTAGGATGGCTCTGTGTGCTCGGTTGGCAGACTGGTGCGGCCAATACAGGTAAGGGGCACTTTCCGGCAGCTCCCGACTATCTTCTTGCTAACTCGAGGTATAGCATTTCTCGCTGGAACTCAAATTCAAGGCCTTGTCATCTTGAACTATCCAGACTACACGCCTGAGAGATGGCATGGCACGTTGTTGACGTTCGCCGTGGCTTCGTTCTCCGTCTTGTTCAACACCTTCCTGGTCAAGAAATTGCCATTGGTTGAGGGGATCGTGCTCATCATCCACATCTTCGGCTTCTTTGGCGTCCTGATCACCCTTTGGGTCTTGGGCCCGATCGCAAACGCCAGCGACGTGTTCACTACGTTCAACAACTATGGCGGATGGAACAGTAATGGGTTATCGGCGTTAGTCGGTATTCTCGCGGTCATGATCCCCTTGCTCGGTGCAGATGGCGCGGTTCATATGTCCGAGGAACTGCGCGACGCATCGAGAGTGCTTCCTCAAAGCATGATCTGGACCACTGTCCTCAACGGCTCTATGGGTTGGATCATCCTGATCACCTTTTGCTTCACCCTTGGGAACCTTGATGATGTTATCGACTCACCAACGGGACAACCCTACATTGCTGTCTTTTACAATGCCACCCAGTCTTACGCTGGCGCATCAGTTCTCTCCGCCCTGATCATTTTCATGGCCATGTTCTGCAACTTGTCGATCACTGCGACTGCCTCGAGACAGCTGTGGTCGTTCGCCCGTGACCAGGGCATTCCGGGTGCTTCTTGGTTTGCATACGTATGCCTTTCCCTCCCTCCCTACGTGGCCCGCGAACATGCAGAAGCTGACTGTGTTATATAGGTGCGACCCGGGTGGGACGTTCCAATGAACAGCATCGTGGTCTCTTTCGTGGTTTCCTGCCTGCTCTCTCTGATCAACATCGGCTCCACCATTGCGCTGAACAACATTACCTCGCTGTCCTTGGTCGCCATCCTGTCGTCATACATTGTCTCCATCGGCTGTCTCTTCTGGAGACGTTTGACCTATCAGCCTCTCCTTCCGGCCAAGTTCACCTTCTCCAGACCAGTTGGTCTGTTTTTGAACGGATTCAGTCTCGTCTTCCTGACGTTCGCTTTTGCCTTCGCCTTTTTCCCCGGAAGCCCGAATCCAACTGTCGACCAGATGAACTGGGCCAGCCTGATCTACGGGGGTGTGATGATATTTGCAGTTCTTCACTATGTCATCCGAGCCAGGCATGTCTATGATGGCCCTGTAGAATATGTGCGCAAGTTGGTGTAAGATATGCATCATGTTGCTTTGCCCTGCAGGTCAAGGGCGGAATCTGGGATTCGAGAAAAGGGCGAATATGCAGCAGTGCGTGTTGTTGGATCATGAATCTGTAGGGCCTTGGTCTGGGTCTCGGCGGAGTGGGATATGAGTTATTGACACATCTAGGAATGCCCGCGAGCAAAGAAGGATAGCAATCACATGTACAATAGCGTCCTTTAAAATTTGTCAAGCTAGACACGTCTTTCCCCGTCGCTGGCCAGTTTGGAAGTTCTCTGTGTATCAACGGTGTCCAGATCGATCACGGGTGATGCATTTGTGTCGAGGTCGAACTTAACGGGCCAGAAACTTCGGAACTTCCGTCGACGCTGGCTCACCATGTCAACCCCAGACCCTGGAACATGGGGAAGTTGGGAAAAGCCATCCAAGGCCGTGAACCCAATCAGATCGTCTCCAGCCCCCAGCGCCTCGCAGCTCCTCGTAGTAATATTTTCTTGATCCCAGCAGTGACAGTGCTTCCATATCCCTGTATCGCGGTGGTCCACCACTTCTAGGCCCCCGTGCTGATCATTCCGTTATTGGGCCCGATGATGACTTGGACTCGTACAGGACATTCTCTTGTACTCTCTGCCCCTCCTGCGCTTGGATTGTGGTACTCACTTGCCAGCATACAAGGTTCCAAAGATTGAAATCTCATGGACATCCCTCGTATCTACGGTCTAGGCTCCATGTCACGATCGTATCCATCCACTCATTCGTCGTGTGAAAGCCTGCCGTCCCATTGATTATTTCGTGTTTTACCCCTCCCTCTTCTTTCAAACTCGAACTGTCGTACCTGGCCAGTGGTGCCCAGGACCTTGAAGGGCCCCGGAAGGGAGACAAGTGGTGTGAACTATTGGGTATTGACTCGATCAACCACTTCCTCCGTGGATAGTATGATGCACTGACAGCGACGTGGCTGTCTTGAGTGGGTGGTGTCACTGGCGCAGGACGTCAATGGGAGGGTTACTCCGCCTGTCAACACGAGCACTTTGCGTGTGTGAGACAGGTCTAGAATTTCGTGTTGAGGGAGCCCCAGCTGAACAAGGAAAAGAAGGGAATAGGGAGAAAAAGGTTATAAAGTGTGGTAGGACCGTGTTGTAACATGGGAAGAAGAAGGTCCTGGATCTTTCTCCTCAACTTTCTCTCCTGCCTATTCCTCCTTCTACCTCATTTCACCGTGTGTCACTCGACGCCCCGTTTTTCCTCAGTTTCCCACCAAACTCGAAGCACTCGCAGTGCAAATAACCTCCACGCCCGAGCATATTAGGTACAGCACTAAGAAGTCATGGCTCCTCACGCAACTGAAACCGGTACCGACGCCACGTCCACTTCGGGCAGCCTCGACTTCACCACTTTCTCAAACGTGATCGACGGCAAGCTCACCTCCACCGAGAAGACTCGCCATGGGATCAACCCTGCCACCAGCAAACCGAACCCTGAGGTACCTGTCTCGACTCCCGAGGATGTAGACAAGGCCGTAGCAGCGGGCAAGGAAGCGTTCAAGACATGGTCCAAAACGCCGTATGCGGAGAGACAGAAGGCCATGCTTGCCTTCGCCGACGCCATGGAGAAAGAGAAGGACGGCTTTGCAAAGATGTTGACGCAGGAGCAAGGGAAGCCAGTAAGTCGAGATGGATTGAACTTCGCCAGCTCCCACGCTGCACAGCTCCATGGCTGATATATATCCACTCCATAGCTTCATTTCGCCTACTTTGAGATGGACTTCACCCTGCAGATCATTCGCACCATGGCAGGCCTCGAGCTGCCCACCGAAGAAATCGTGGATGAGGCCGATCGGAAGATTGTCGTCCGGTACACTCCTCTCGGGGTGACTGTGGGCATTGTTCCATGGAACTACCCTGTCTTGCTGTGCTGCTCTAAAGTCGCCCCTTGCGTCGTTACAGGCAACCCCATCATCATCAAGCCGTCCCCGTTCACTCCTTATGGCGGGCTAAAGGTGGCGGAATTGGCCCAGAGGTTTTTCCCACCAGGCGTCGTTCAAGCTCTCAGTGGAGATGACAACCTTGGTCCGTGGTTGACATCTCACCCTGGCCCTGCAAAGATCAGTTTCACAGGCTCGAGCGCCACTGGCAAAAAGGTCATGGAGTCAGCAAGCAAGACACTCAAGCGAGTTACACTGGAGCTGTGCGTAACGCTTCTCAAAGCCCCTTCTGATCCGAACTAATGAGTCTGATAGTGGCGGCAATGATCCTGCCATCATCTGCGACGATGTTAATGTCGACGAGGTCGCTCCTAGGGTGAGTCCCCAACATTGCCCTCGATTCTGGTAATAATGGAATCTCTCAGATCGCAACGCTGGCTTTCCTGAATTCCGGCCAGGTAAGGCAACTCCCAATCCACTTATTGCGAAGTCTGGGTCTCCGGCTAACTCGCGTCAAGATCTGCCTGGCGCTCAAACGCATCTTTGTGCACGAGAAGATCTTTGAGCAGTTCCGTGACAAGATGGTCGAACACACCAAGACTCTAAAACTCGGCGAGGGCTTTGAGAAGGATGTCTTCTTGGGCCCCATTCAGAATTCCATGCAGTACGAGCGTGTCAAGGGTTTCTTCAACGACATTGAAAAGGAACAGTATAACGTTGCTGTCGGAGGCAAAAACCCTGATGGACCAGGCTACTTCATCACTCCGACCATCATTGACCGACCCAAGGAGGACTCCAGGTTGGTTGTCGAAGAACCGTTCGGTAAGTCATGGCCACATTGTAAGACGACCCGATCCTGAGACTGATGATCGATTGAAACAGGACCCATCGTGCCTCTCTTGAGCTTCAGCACGGACGACGAAGCTATCGAAAAGGCCAACAACACCATATATGGTCTTGGGGCTTCTGTTTGGTCAGGCAACCTCGAACGAGCTTCGAAAATTGCCCAGGAGCTTGAGGCCGGCAACGTCTGGGTCAACACTCATTTTGAGCTTGATGCAAGAGCACCATTTGGCGGACACAAGGAGAGTGGCATTGGGACTGAGTTTGGAGTCGGTGGGTTGAAGTCATACTGCAACTCACAGACCTTGTACCTGAAGAAGTGAGGGACGAGGCTGAGAAGGGATGGACTGGTAGTCTGCCCGCGGCACAAGATACCGGCTGGAAAAGCGGATAGCTCTTCACTCGATACTGACGACATCGATGATTGTGACGAGTAGATGCAAAGGCGTATTTGTCTCTTACTGTTTTGAGCACCTGGCCTTCCTCGGTTGTAGAGCACGAGGTCGATTCTAAATCAAGCCCCTGAGGCCGTTAGTAGCCCCCACCCTCGGAAGTTTGGGGCCGAGGGCCATTGCCGCGGGACAGCGAGTAAGCATTGATTGGCACCTAAAAGTACCTAAATCAAACAGCTACTTGCGGGGAAAGCCTCCCGACCACCATGCCACCCTACTTGGGGGCATCCTTGAGACACAGCTAGATCACCCAAACTGGCACCTCCAGCAGCCCTCAGCACCAGCAACTTGCTGCCGGGGGAAGGGCGGGGTGCCACCCAGTCAAGCCAGTAGTACCCAACGACCATAATCGCTCTTTGACCGCTTTGTCACCACAAGTTTGTCGGAGACCCCAACGAGGAAAAATCATCTCCAACGATCAAAAACCTCCTTGCGGATTGGTTCCGTCCTTCGTTCGACTGTATCTTCTGCGTCCATTTGCGCCCTGGGTCCTCGTTGAGCTCGGTGCGGCCTTGGGATCAAGAACATGCCGCATCCTGTGCGCCAATGACACCGGTACGGCGGCAGTCTAAGATTGATGGTTGGCCGCGATCCAGCAGATGACACTTCGCCCACATCCTCTGCTCCTCTCGCGCTCGGACCTCTCTACCAGCGACGATCCAGGCAATCCTCGACCCGGGCACGCAATACACAAACATGTCCGAAAATAAGCGCCCGCGCCTCGATTACCCTACTATCGCTCCCAGCAACAACGACCAAGCTGTGGCCGATCCGCCTGCCTCGTCTGATCATAGACGGCGCTCGAGCTCAGGCAAAGCCGAGGGTAAACGTCGTTTCGAGTGTAAATACGTTGGCTGTGGTCGAGATTACTCACGCGCGGAGCACCTCTATCGCCATCAACTCAACCGTACGCATCTCGCGTCATTCTGACCATCGTCGAGATTCTTAGACGGCTAACTTGAGCCCAGATAACCCGAAAGAAATCTATAAATGTGACTATCCAGGATGTCTACGGACCTTTGTGCGCCAGGACCTCTGCATCCGCCATCGCGAAAGGCACGAGGTGAGGGGGCCCATGCCAAAAGGCCACGACCCTCTTCGAGAGCCTCTGTCGCCTCGATCCTCGTACAGTGAAGAGCCCGCAGTGAGCCCGACTTCTCCTACCTTGAATAACATGTTTGCGACACCGAGGCTAGACGGAGATAACCCTCAATCACCCATCCTGAGCCGGCCATCCTTCTCCAGTGAACCAGCCCTAAAGCCAACAGATCTCCAAGCCATAATTCAACAGAATGGTTCCGAAGCGAAGGGGACGAGCGACCGTGCAACATCGCACGCTTTCTCATCGGGGGTCCCACTGCGGCATGATCTCAACGCCATTCTTCATCAGCCTGCGCAATCCGCGAACTACGTTCAAGCAGATCTGTCGTCAGATTCGTCCTTGACCGCCCGAGGACCGCAAGGCATGTCCGACAACGTCTACGATAATCTTGACCCAGCCATCTTAAGCAAGACGCGGACGCATTCAAACAGCTCTAGAATTCCCACGGCTGCTGATTCACAGATGTCAGACAGGTCTTCGGCCACGTATACCATGCCCAACTTGGGGGATCAGCCATTTAACGACTCACCGGTTTCCGTCCGAGATGAATTTGCCGCCTGGCTCTTTGAAGACGCCGGCGGCTTTCACACCGCTCCGTTCTCGATGAGCGCGCAAGGGGGCATTGGGTTCGCCAATGGCGCCGAGATATTTGGCAGTGCGATGTACTCCAACTACTTTGCTGATCCGGCTTTGGACAATTCTTACCCTGGTCTCAGTCAGCAACGCCCAGTCGAAACGACGACCAAGGTACCCGAGCCCTCTGTGGATAGCACTATTCTGTCGCACGCAAAACGCGCGTCGCTGATTTCGTTAATGGAACGCTTCCACGAAGGCGACAATCCGTTGGTGCGACGGCTGCGAGAAGAGATATTCCAAGGCAATCCCGACGCAGAGGAGCATGTTCTCAGCATTCGTTCTATGCAACACTACATCGGCTCGTACTGGTATCATTTCCACGCTCAAATGCCCATCCTACACCAGCCAACCTTTTCTGCCGACGACACCCACGAATATCTCCTCCTCGCGGTCATGGCCATTGGTGCCGCATTCCTCAACAAAGCCCATGGACGAGCGGTTACAGACGCTGCTGCGCGATTTGCCACCTTTATCGCCTGGCATCTACGTTGGCAAGTTTTTATGCATGGTGACTTTCATCCTCCGGCAAAGCTGTGGATTTTCCAGACGCTTTTGTTGCTCGAGGTATATGAGAAAATGAACGCGAGTCGAATGCTGCACGAGCGATCCCACATTCATTATGCCACCACCATCAACTTGATGCGAAGAGGGACAGCTCTGATTGAGACGGCGAACCAGGATTCGTCTCGGATGCCGTCATCTCCTGAAGAGTGGTGGGGTCGCTGGATCACAGCAGAAGCCACTCGTCGCGCAGCTTATGCCGCTTTCTATCTGGACGCACTTCACGCAGCCATGTTTGGCCACGCGGCAATGATGGTGGTGCATGAAATCCGACTCCCTCTCCCGTGCGACGATGCCCTGTGGTCGGCCACTTCCGCAGCCGAAGTTGGACGCGTTGAAGCTAGTCTGCATGCTAATGGGATCAAACCTACCACGTTCCTGGACGGGCTGAAAAAGACGCTGACAGGCCGCAAAGTTCGGACGAATAACTTTGGCAGAATTATCCTGATGGCTGGTCTTTTGTCTGTGTCGTGGCACATGAACCAGCGTGATCTTCAAGTGTCCAGCCTCGGCGTGTCTCAGACGATGGGTGTTCCCGACGGCTGGAGGACACCGCTGACGAAAGCGTTTGACTTTTGGAAGAAAGACTTTGACGAGAGCCTCGAACACATGCGCAGGGCGGCACTACCCTGGCAAAAGAACGACAGTGCCCCTGGTCAAGAGGACATGGCGCAGACTGCAGAGATACTCCACCACCTGAGCCACATGGCAATGCATAGCGATGTCATGGATTGCCAGATCTTTGCGGGTATCAAGCGACTCTTCGGCAGGGTTGTGACCAATGGTGATTACGAGAGGGTCAAGTGCAAGCTTTTCGACTGGGCAAAGGGGCCGAGCGCGAGGGTTGCTGTCTATCATGCCCTGCAGCTACTCAAGTCAGTGATACTGCCGGGGAAGGGCGGCTCCAGAAGGTTGTACAACGCGCGCGACGATTATCTTATGATGAGACCTTGGATCCTGTACTTTGCCGCTCTCGTCGTCTGGTCCTACGGTTTTGCTCTGGATGGAGTGCTTCGGCCTTTCCCAAGCCTTTTACAACCTGATTCATCGCCGGGGGCTGCTTCGGCGCGGTCTCACGGCTCCAATCAGTCGATGCTCAATATGGCGCATGATGGCAGCGAGTTTCAGGTTGAAGCTGTCATCAAGGACGCTCACGCTTTCTTGCAGACAGTCGGGGCGGTGAAATCCCCGCAACAGCTCGAGTCGATCAAGGATGGTCGGAACAATGTTGTCGGAGTGTTGGCGATCCTGGAGACGGCCTTTCGGGATTCAAGATGGGAGTTGTTGCACGAGGCAGCTGATCTTCTGCGGAATGCTATTGTCCTGCTGCGTGGTGCGAGCCGTCAATGATACGGGGGGAGGCCAGCGTTTTAGTAGATACTGTTTACATCAGCCATTTTTGTACAATGTATTGTGTCGTGAGCAAGCCATCAACATGAAGCTATTCCCGAACGACGGTCTGTGAGCGAGAGGGAGTGGCACAAGCGGCTTATTTGATGATTTGTTTTGCCACGTTTACCATATGACTAGAACTCACACAGGGGGAGAAGGGCGGGGAGGGAGGCACACGCTCAACCCCCACGAACTGCCAACAATGCATGTTTGGACGTGGGGGAAGTCCGTGCTGTTTCTTCCCTTTCGCTCCCGGACGATCAAACGCCGAGTAACAGCCAACCACACCACCCTATCGGCCCTAGTGTATCCCTTGTCCGGCATCATTTCCGCCGACACCGGTTCACGAGGATGACAGGTCCATTGTCACCGACGGCAATTGGACGGTGTCTCATTGACATACTTGGCAGTCATGTATGTATGGAGGTATGTACCTGGGGTATGTTGCAATGTTACAATACATGCGGAGAGCCGGTCCCATCCATGTTGACCCTTCTTTTAGAGGATTGGGTGTTTCGATCGTTTTTTCATACCGACACTGAGGTATATTGCTTTGTTTACCAAGTTGCACAATTTCTTTGAGACAGGATCATCCTTTGCTTTGACCAAGCTTCCGGCACATTTGCTCTGCAAAACAAACATTTCCCTTCTTTGCTGTTCCCCAACAGTTACATCTCTCTCGAAAGCAATCAGTTATTCGCAGAGATGGCCACCAGCCAGCTAAGGTCCCTCGAGGGCACCTCCAACGGGCAACAACGCCCATCCGTGCCCGACACGCGGCCGCCAGGGGCCAAAATCAAGAGCATCGAGTACTTCCGCGTCAAGCCGCGGTGGCTGTTTGTCAAGATCTGCGACGACCGCGGACTCCACGGCTGGGGCGAGGCCACGCTCGAGGGCCACACGCGGGCCGTCGAGGGCGCGCTGGATGAGATCATCGAGCGTATCGTCGGGTACGAGGCCGAGTAAGTCACTTCACACATCCCAGGGCTGTTTTGTTTTATGTGAGTATACTATGTTTGGGAGTGGGTTACTGACTAGGTGGCAAATGGTGTGTTATCCTGCCTGTGCTTTAGTGACATTGAACATATCTGGCAGACGATATGGCGCCTGGGGTTTTATCGTGGAGGGCCGGTCTTTATGTCGGCGCTGTCGGGGATTGATATTGCTCTGTGGGATCTGAAAGGTGAGGAAGTCCATGTGCAACTGGCCCCGGGGGTTAGGGGGGCGGAGGGAATATTGAAAGATCGGTCTGCTAACAAATGAAAAACCCACAGGTCGGAGACTCAATGTCCCCGTCTACCAACTCCTGGGCGGCAAGGTCCGCAACAAGGTCCAGGTCTACGCGTGGATCGGCGGCGACACGTTCGCGGACATTGAAGGGGCCGCAAAAGCGCGCATCGCGCAGGGTCTGAAGTGCATCAAGATGAACGCCACGGGGCCCGTCAACTGGCTCGACTCGCCGTCTGTGTTGGACGCGACTATCGAGCGGCTCAAGATTGTCAAGGGACTCGGACTCGACGCCGGCCTCGACTTCCACGGCCGCCTGCACAAGCCCATGGCCAAGCAGCTGGCCAAGGCGCTGGAGCCGTACCGGCCCCTATTCATCGAGGAGCCCCTGCTGGTCGAGCACCCGGAGGCGCTCAAGCAGCTGGCCGCGAGCACGACGGTGCCGATCGCATTCGGGGAGCGCCTCTACTCGCGCTGGGACGTCAAGCGGTTCCTCGAGGACGCCAGCGTCGACATCCTCCAGCCGGACATCGCCCACGCGGGCGGCATCTCCGAGACACGCCGCATCGCCGCCCTGGCCGAGACGTACGACGTCGCCGTCGCCCCGCACTGTCCGCTGGGCCCCCTCGCCCTCGCCGCCAGCATGCAGGTCGCCCTGTGCTCCCCCAACTTTGTCATCCAGGAAATGTCCCTCGGCATGCACTACAACGTCGAGGCCGGAGAGGAGGATCTCAACACCTACCTCGTCGACCCGGCCGTCTTTGCCATCCGCGACGGCTACGTCGACGCCCTCACGGGGCCCGGACTGGGCGTCGAGATTGACGAGGCCGTCGTGCGCAGAATCGCCCAGTCTACCGGTCATTGGCAGTGTAAAGAGTTTTATGGGCCCGATGGGTCGATCCGGGAGTGGTAGGCCCCCTTGGCGCGGTGAGCTTGGGGGGAGAGGGAGAGAGAGAGAGGAGATGGGAATGAAGATGGTGATGCAGATTACCACTGTCCACTGTTCCTCGTGCTTCACTTTACCTGCCCTGTCCCGTGTTAAGGCGCGGTGGGAAGTGGGAGGGAAGGAAATATATCCTACTAAAATAAATGCATATCTTGATATACTGGTCGCAACCGTCTATATATCCCCTAGCGCCCCTAGAATCCAAGGCGTCTAGGCATCGAACTACTAGCCAGGTATCCTACCAGCCAGTACACAATGCAACACCAAGCTCCCCACGCACGATACATGAGAGAACAGTATCCCACTCCCTCTCTCTCTTTTCCTCTTTTGTCCCGTCGTACAGGGAACATCTGATCTGGGGTATATGGGCATAGGGGGGGCAGGGGCCGAAAGCAGAGCGTCGGTGTCTACGCTACTCGACCCCGTGTGTGGTGTGTGGTGCCTCTCTGAAGGATTCTCAACTGATGGGATCGAATCCTTCTCTTCTTCCTCCCATCCCCTCTTCTGCTCTAGTGTGGGAGGGAGCATGGATTGCACTTGCACGATGCACATTGTTGTGTATCCGACGGTATTTACAAGGAGATTTGTTTCGCCGAGGCCTCCCCAAGGAATATCTCGATTTAAGTGCTCGGATTTGACTTTGACAGCGGGCAGTGGCTCTACCCCACACAGGCAAGTGATCAATACCCCCGTATGTACCGAGTATACCTAGCCATGTCGTGTAATACCCGAAGCGGGCAGGGTTTCAAATAATATCCAGAACCCCGTACCTATCTAGTCGTGTCCCAAAGCTTAAAGACATATACTTGTAAACACGCAATTCTTGATGTTGTTATGCTGCACGTCAGCACTATGTATGTGTCGTGGTCCCCTATTCAAACACGAAACAAGGGGGGATTGTCGTCGCTGAAACACTCACATCGGGCGCCCCGCGTGTTTCAGGGATCTCGAAGTCTGAGATGGACTTCCACGACTTCAGTCATTTGTTTTGACACTTCCTTGCCTTCTCTCGATATCCACGCAAGATGAGGCTCGATGGGATCTCGTTATGTCTTCTTACTCGGTTTGTCGCGCTTGTCACCGCGAGTGAGTCACCAACCTCATCAAGCGGGTCGATCGTCGATTCTTCCACAGAGGAGGAGAGGGAGAGCGAAAGCCCGTATTTCCCCTGGACGCATCAACCCATCTGCTCGGAGCACCTCAGCGAAGCGGGAGATGAGTTCTGCGTCTACACAAACGCGTCCTTCAGCAACGGACGCGGCATCTCCATCTTCACCACGCCCGCAATCGCGCACGAGTTTGCGTCTCTGCCACCGTTCCAAGATGCCGCGGCACTGTCCTCCAAGGGCATCAACCCCGAGACAGACGAGGAAGATCGGCCCTGGTACACGTCGTCCATCCCCGGCAAGGGAATCGGCATGTTGGCGTCGCGGCCGCTCAAACGTGGCGATCTGATCACGGCGTATACGCCCGCCCTTGTCGCGCATATCGGCGACCTCGTTTTCTCGGAGGACCGGGAGAGATTGCTGAAGCTGGCTATCGATCAACTCCCCGCGGCAAGTCGAGATGCCTATCTCGACCTGGCCAAGATTTACGATGAGCCGGAGGTCGTGGCTCAGGATGTGTTGAAGGCGAATGGATTCGACATGAAGATTGGGGGGTTGTTGCATCCGGCCGTGTTTCCAGAGGCCGCGAGATACAACCATGCCTGTGCGCCCAAGTATGCTTGTTGGATATTCTATCCTTTCCCATTATTTTGACCTACGAGTATATAGCTGACTGACGCTTTGATAGCGCGCAATACTTCCTCTCGACCGACCTGTTGACACACTACGTCCATGCCGTGCGCCCCATCCAAAGGGACGAGGAAATCACAATCTCGTACGCGCCGCCTCTCCGCCTCCACGCCGACCGGCAGCAATTCTTCAAGTCTGTCTTCCACTTCACGTGTTCCTGTCGACGCTGCTCACCGGATTCCCACAACAGCCCCCGCACGGTACGAGACTCGGACAAGGCCACCCAAGACATCGTCAACCTGCAGTGGCAGCTCTCCCGACCCGACCCGACCGCCGGCGTCCGGGAAGCCGAAACGCTCGTCGACCTCTACAAAGCCGAGGGACTGGAAGGGTTTCTGGACGACGCGTACGGTCACGCCGCACTGGCGTATAGTCGCGTCGGCAGCGCGAGAGGGGCCAAGAAGTATGCCAGGTTGGCGGTCGAGGCGGCGTGGTTCAAGTACGGGTTTGACGGGGAAGGCATGGACAAGGTCAGGGAGTGGGAGAGCATCGCGAGGGATCCGACAGCTCATGCGAGTTGGAGGAGTGCGATCAGGAAGACGGAATTATAGTAGAACTTAACGCGAAAAAGGCAGAGAATTTGAGCACACGACGCTCCCTCCTTCTTGCTCTCTATTGAAAATGTCTGCGCCACAAAATAGGGGGCGGTGAGGGGCAGCAGGGAAAGAGGCTGACCCTGCGGCCCTAGCCTTCCACCATTCCTCATTCGTCCTGCATGCCCTGCTACCGTGTCGTCCTCTTTAACCGCCAGCCTCATCGCTGCGGTCATCATCGTTGAGATGTTTTTAATCATGTCGACACCATCGACGGGAATGAGAACAAGGCCAGGCCTGACGTCCCTCGACGAGTCTGCCACTGGCCTTGTTCGAGGCACTCCGAACAAAAATGCCGATTGAACCGCTAACTCTCACCGTGGCATGCTCCAGCCTGATCTCGAACGTCGGAAAGGCCTCTGTGGAGATCTACTCGTTTGTGTCCAGAGTGCGAGATGCCCATCGAGATCTCGACGCTGTCCTGAAGGAACTGTCGTCCCTGGGCCTTTGTTTGGAAACGCTCCGGAACGACGCCATGGTCACCTCCAAGCGCGTACCTCAACCCCTCGAGAACCGGGTTCTTCTCGTCCTGGTCAACACGGCCGAAGTCGTCAAGGAGATGCGCGAGATGTTGGACAACTTGTCCTCGGACAGGTTCGGCAATCAGATGAAATGGGCCATCTACGGGCAAAGCGACATGAACAAGCTCAGAAGCCGGTTGGAGTCTCACAAGGCCGCGCTGGAGATAGCTCTGGCCCTGTTGACTTTGTGAGAGGGCCTTTTTTACAGGTTTCTCTTTTATTGAGTGTTGCCATCCGCTTACAGACTCCAGATCTCTCACCACGGCCATCAAGGATGATACAAGCAGTATTCGCCGGAATGTCAAGGAAACTGCCGTTGGTCTGGACCAGATTGTCCAGGCCCTAGCGGCGTTGCCAGAACGTGTTGCCGCCCAGTTACAAGTGGGTGCATTGAATGAAGCAGCCATCGTCGACACTATCAGACCAGCTCTGCAAGAATTGCCAGCACCAGAAGCCCCGGTGGAAAACTCTGCCCGAACCCTCGAAAGTCTTTTTCCTCCTCCACCCATGAATTCGGAAGATCAAACCCCAAGCGACTTAGATGCGGCGATCTTACAGGCCAGCAGCCTTGCGTTGGCTCTTGTGGCTGCCAAGTCTTCAGGCCAGCCAGTCAACAGCACCCAGGACCAGTCATCTCGGTCTCCAAAATGGCGGAACGACAACACGCAATCAAAGCTTCAGCAGCCGCCGCCGTTTGACCAGGTAGCGTATGATAAGGGGCCTGTTGCGCCGGAAGAGTCGATGCAGGAGGAGCAGGATCCCGAAATGGCGAAATCGAGGGAGGCCCGCAAGCTCGAGCCGGAGAATATACGTACCTTCCAAGTAATGGAGCATGATCAACGACAGATGAAAGATGCACACATGCAAACGGGTGTCGAACCTCTATCCGAGCCGCCTCGCGAGAATAAAGTGGTGACATGGGACGACTTCCGACGACCTCAGATGACAACAGATTTCCGTAGCGTTCCCGTTCGGAAGAGGACTGGCATTCGGCCTCTGGGTCTGTCGCAATTCCTAGGCGTCTACTACGACGATGATGACAACCTTCGCAGGGCTCTGGGTGAGATCGGCCTGGTAAAGGGCGGTGAAGAACGACCACGACTCCAAGAGGGCGACAACGACAACGACAAGCAACCACGTCAGCTTTTCTTCCCAAGTCCCTTTTCCGGGCCTATGGACGAAACCAGCGAAACAGAGCGTGACAAGGCAGATCGACTACGACCCAAGGGACCCAAGGCTGAAGAGAATGAAGGTGAGTTTTCCTGAAGCTGCTACGATGTTGTTGGGCATTGTGGACTATGCCCGCCTAGCCGCGGCGCCAGTTGTTGGACGCTAACAAGTTGGGAACAGAAAAGACAAGGTTGATGATTGAAAAACTGCCGCAACGTGAAAAGGAGAAATCTACAGAGATCGAAGGTGAACTCCTCCGCCCCGGTGCAGTCCTGGAACAGGCAGTAATCCAGGACTCGACGCCCCCACGGTCAGTTAGGGACGCTGATAAGTTGGCAACAGGTGAGGTACAACGAGGGGCAAAGACAAGAAGATCTGGGCGAAGAGTGGTCGAAAGGCGCACCGGGGATCGTATAGACAACCATACACGATCTGGGCGGAAGAGGCAGGACGGCAACGTAAGGAATTTATCGTGAGAAGACAGTAAAGGATCAAAGTTCAGTTTAGGGGGCTATATCTCTGTCTCTCTCTCTCTCTCTCTCTCTCTCTCTCTCTCATAAGTGGTAAATGGTAAGAATACAGGTGAATGGACAGGACGGTATTTAGGTCGGTACCGTATTGATTGATTACTCGGAACAGGAAGGGAGGACGATCCAACTCCGCACCTTGGGTGGTACGGGCACGAGCACAGGCCATGGGGTAAGATACGTACGACGCAGGAGTACATACATACCGGGTAAGTACGTGGGACCTTGTAAGTGTGTTCTCAGTGGCGTCGGCTTACCCCCGCGGGGGTTTGTCGATCTCTGGAGAAGGAGGAGGGGGGGTTGGAGGAGAAGGAAGGGTGGTACGGTAGTACTGGCGAACAGCAGACGAATGAGTGAGGGAGGAAGGAGTGCGAAACACACCACGTTTTTGGAACTTGTCGCCGTCCATACCTAGAGGGATTAGATAGATAGAGGGAAGAGAGCCACTAATGACATACCATACTCGGTTGGTACTGTGAAGGTGTCATAACACAGACACGACACAGACACGCACGAGAGAGAGAGAGAGACTGAGAGAGAAACCCCCGCCGCGAATATTCAAACCCACAAGGCTGAACGAAAGGGGGGAGGTTAATCGCCATGGCCCTCACTTTCCCGGCCATGTTCTCGCTCGAGAATAGGACCGCCGCCGTCACAGGTACGTCACGTCAGGTTCAGGTAGATACGGACTCTGAGAAAAGACCCCCTACATACCCGACCTAGCTCATCGATCGACATGCTGACTCTGGGCATACATCAGGCGCGACAAGAGGCATCGGAGCCGCAATGGCTGTGGCCCTGGCAGAGGCTGGGGCTGATATCGTCTTGGTCCAGGTATGGAAGAGACTCTGATCCGAGACACTAAGACACGGAGGGGTGTTGTGGTCCACTGAATCATCTATCTACCATCTACCACCTATCTGTCTTGTCTACTACTCTCTTCCTGACCTCCTTCAAAATGACCTAGAGAGACGACACCAATACGACGACAAAGACCGCCATCGAAGCCCTCGGCCGCAAAGCCTCCATCTACACGGCCGACCTGGCCTCACAGTCCGAGGTTTCTAGCCTCGCACTCAAAATCCTCAAGGAAGGCGGCCACGACGTCTCCATCCTGGTGACGTGCGCGGGGATCCAGCGGCGACATCCCGCGCACCAATTCCCCCTCGCGGACTGGGACGAGGTGCTGCAGGTGAACCTGCGGAGTGTCTTCACCCTGTGCCGCGACTTCGGGGCGTACATGCTCACGCGACCTCTCCCGACGGGTGGTGGGAGAAGGGGTTCCATCGTCAACATCGCCAGCCTGGTCAGCTTCTCCGGCGGGCTGACCGTCCCGGCCTACGCGGCCGCAAAGGGCGGCATCGCCCAGCTCACAAAGGCCCTCAGCAACGAGTGGGCCGGCCGCGGGGTCAACGTCAACGCCATCGCGCCGGGGTACGTCCACACGGACATGAACGAGGCGCTCATCAACGATGAGACCCGCGCCAGACAGATCCTCGAGCGCATCCCCATGGGTCGGTGGGGGACGCCGGACGATTTCAAGGGCGCGGTCGTCTGGTTGGCCAGTCCGGCGAGTGCGTATGTATCGGGGCACGTGCTGGTTGTGGATGGGGGGTGGATGGGGAGGTAGGTAGGCAGGACACTACCTACAGTATGTCCTCAAGGGTGGTGTCGTGTCAGAGGAATCAAAGGGGGGCCTAATTGGAATGATTGACAGAGGGAGGGTATGACATGACAAAGGCTGATTTACTCGTGAGATTTGGCTTGTGGAGAAAGCTGACGGGCGGACCGTATGAAAAAGGACAAGCAGGTAGGTAGATGTTGCGGCGAGTTAGCGAGTCCTTGTCCCATAGCAATGTGATCATTTGCGCTTTTCGCTTTTCGCTTCTCGCTTCAAGGTTACTTACTACGTACGTACATTCATCCGTCGCTGCTGGGGACATGACATGACGAGAGGACAAGACGAAAACTAAATCCCCATCTCTCGTTCCACAGACTTTATGACGGACTGGGCTTCATCCGCGAATCCACCGCCAGCAGCAAGGTATACAGCACCTCGAGGGTCGGGATGGACACGCCCAGCTCCCGGCCCTTGCGCACGGGCGTGCCCAGGATGACATCGACCTCCATGGGACGGCCCATCTTGGCGTCGGTCTGCATGCTGCTGCCGATGGGCTGCATCTCCTGGATCTTTGCGATGAGCTCGTCGACCAGCTCGTCGCGGAGCGGCACGTCGCAGCGGCGGGCCACGTCGATGACCTCGCGCATCAGGTTGCGCGTCAGGGGCATGGCGTCGGGCGACGACCTCAGCCACGCGTGCGTGTCCAGCATGGTCAGCGTCGTCAGCGAGTTCCACGCCACGTTCCACACCACCTTCTCCCACCGCTGGATCTGCACGTTGTCCTCGACCGAGAAGGGCGTGTGGCCCTCGCGCAGCAGCGACGTGAATTCGTCCAGCCGCGCCCGTTCGACCGCCGGCTCCAGGTCCGGGTTGCGGAAGATGCCGATCTGCGTGTTTTCCGATTTCCAGTGGTGGACGGTCCCGGGCGTGTTTTGGCTGGCCCCGACCCACGTCTTTGGTAACTCATCCCATCAGTTGAAGAATGTACGTGGGCGGATAGACACGGGAGGGGCGGACAGGAAGGGGGGAAGGGGGGTTTTTGATAGGAAGAATCACGTACCACGCAGCTCAAGATCGGGCTCTTGGGAAACGCTTCCCGGAAAGGGTCTTCGTTCCCGACCCCGTTCTGGATGATGACCACGCACGTCTTGCTCCCGTCGACCGCGGGCGCCAGTTGCTTGGTGGCTGATGCCTGGTTGATGGCCTTGTGCGCGCACACGACGTAGTCGTACGTTTCTCCTGCTTCGGCTGGTGTGCGAACCACTGAATCCGACAATTGCAACTCCGTCGTCAGCGCGTGCCATACATTCATTCTCCTCGTCCGGAGCACGGGTGAGTCGAGGATTCTGCTCACCTTTGGCCGGATGGACGATGTGGTCGCCGTGATTCGCGCTTTTGATGTGTAGACCCTGTAGGACATCGTCGTCAACAGTCAGCGGTCATCCCGTGAGTCTTTTAACTTCTTTGTTCGTTTCGAATTCTGGTCGAAATAGCTATGCAGAGGTCGCACGTACATGTTGCTTGACAGCCTCGTAGTTGGAACGAGCCACCACGGTCAGCCGGACACGCTGGCTGCGGCTCAAGACAAAGGCGTAGAATGAGCCGATCCTGCCCCCGGTCAGTCAAGTCTCTCAAGAAGTGTGTCTCTAGCGACCAAAGACGTACGCGCCCAGCCCATAGAGCATGACATTGAGAGCCTGTGCCATTGTCGAAGGTATTGGCACTAGGCACGGACTCTTATATGCGACGCGGGTTGTTGTTGTTGTTGTTGTTGTTGTTGTTGTTGTTGTTGTTGTTGTCGTCGTCGTCGTCGTCGTCGACCTTAACACTCTCTGCTCTCTGCTCTCGTGATCAGTCAGGTCGGAGCTCGAGTGAGGGAGGAAATTTTCCTCCCCGTAGATAGCTATGTATACATAACATACACACCCGCCTCTTCTCGATAGTAACCGACGGAATTGTTGTGAAACTGGCCCAATGCGGCTTGGGCTCAGGGATGCCGAGACTGACGCCCTTCAGAAGACAAACTAGTCCTGAATACGGGGGCTTATCGCTTTTTTGTTTCTCTCTGTTCGCGAGGCGAGTTTTTTCAAAACATGGTTAGGTATTGCGCGTATGTGCTGTCGGTGTTGTCAGACGGGGTGACAGGGCAGAACAGGGGTCGTCGGCGTGGGGGTTCGTTATTGCCACTATGTACGAGGTACCTACCAAGTACAGGCACTACAGGCGGTGCTGCTCCACACTTTTGCTATACAAGGTTATTCTCCGTACATTACCTGGCAAGCCTGGCACCCACCTGCCATGCCTGGCATGGGGCATCCTCGGTGACATACAAAAATAACATTCTTTGTCTGACACGAGGAGTGTCATCATCAACTCTAACCTTACAATGGCTTACACCTAAGCACCTCGTCTCGGCCTATCATGGCTCGTTAAGATAAGGCAGCAAGCCAAATGGAGGTCATCTCTTCAAGGAACAGATGATTCTCGTTTATAGGTCCTCTCCAAGTGAAGCAAGCTTCGGTCTTGGGGTAATTCACATGGCGACGCGGGGGGATCGACACCAATGCTCCTCGAGTGGGTTCCCCTGCTTCCCTCGGTACAAAGGTACAGCATCGGTTCAATGCCTGACTCCCGTGTACCTCGTAATGACACTCGACTTGTCTCGCCTCCCAAAGGGGCGAAGACCAACTTTGGTACTGACAAGTCCTTTGACAAGTTGACAAGCGCATGCCACGTCAACTCGCGCGATAAACGATCCCCAGAAACCTCCAAGGCGAGGATGAAGAAGCTAAAGAGTTCCCAAGTCGCCAGGCACAATGACCGCCAGTCGTGCTGGATTGTTCTGTACGGCAAAGTCTACGACATCACAGGTGCGTGCATCGGAGCCAGTCTTGGGCCACTAGATCAACACACCTTGCTGCAGACTTTCTCGACGAACATCCAGGCGGGCCACAGATTCTCTTAAAGACTGCGGGTCAGGATGCCACGGCCGAGTACGAGAGTGTGCACAGTCCGGAGTTGCTGGAAGAGACCCTTCCCTCGTCTGCATTTCGGGGGCTCATCGATCCGGACACGATGCCAAAGACAGAGTCGACATCACAACCAAGACCACCGCAGAAGCAAAAGCGGTCCCCACCCCTAAGGTCAATGATCAGCGTCAATGACTTCGAGGCAGTGGCAAAGCAATTTCTCAGTCCTGCCGGATGGGCCTACTATTCATCGGGAGCAGACGATGAACGTAGTAGATACGAAGCCGCTCGTTCATTCCGCAAGCTGACACTGCGTCCTCGTGTCCTTCGCAACGTGGATCATGTCGACACCAGAACCACCATTCTTGGCCACAATACCAGCTTGCCCGTCTATGTTTCCCCTTCAGGGCTGGCGAGGTACGCACATCCGGACGCGGAATGCGCATTAGCTGCCGGAGCTGGGAAAGAAGGTCTGATCCAGGTAATACCCACGAGCCCCAGCATGTCAATCGAGGCCATCATCCGCGCACGGATCAGTCAGAGTCAGCCTGTATTTTTCCAGCTCTATTTCAATCGAGATCACCAGAAGACCGAAGCGATGATCCGTCGTGTCGAGAAACTGGGCGTAAGTGCCATCTGGCTGACGGTGGACTCGCCGGTTCTTGGAAAGCGGGAACGTGACGATCGATTAAAGGCTCAAGTAGGTAGACCACTCCGCCGTCGCGTGAAAGAACGTGCCTAGCACTTCTAACATGATTTCAGATCAGCGACGAGGACGAATATGTCACACTCGAGGAACAGAAGCCCGGCGTGGCTAAAGCGGCTTCCAGTGGCCTGCTAAACCCGACGTTGACCTGGGGTGATATTGCATGGATCCGTCGAGTGACCCAACTGCCCCTTGTTCTCAAGGGAATCCAGAGTGTCGAAGATGCCATACTCGCGTACGACAACGGGGTGGAAGGAATTGTTTTGTCCAACCACGGAGGCCGATCCCAAGATACGTCAGTCATGTCTCGTCTCCGCACTTTGAACGAAACCTAATTGTTGCATCCAGGGCACAAGCGCCGATGATCACTCTGCTAGAGATCCGACGATATGCGCCACATCTGCTCAATGGCCCAATGGAGGTCTTCTTGGATGGGGAGATTCGGCGCGGTACCGATATCCTAAAGGCCCTTGCTTTGGGGGTGCGTGCAGTCGGGCTGGGGCGACCTTTCTTGTTCAGCCTCACCGGTGGTTATGGAGAAGCTGGGTTCAGAAGGATGGTCCAGATCCTGCGCGAAGAACTCCAAGGCAACATGGCCCTCTCTGGAGCCACTAGGATCACTGAGATTGTCCCGGAGATGGTCAACACGCAGAGGCTGGACAAGGAAGTTATTGGTTCCGTCAAGTTGTGAATCCTCTAAATTGCGGTTGAGCTTTGGCGCAATGGCGGTGAGGGACACCACAACATCCGACCCGTGCAGAGGGAGACAATGCATCTCGAACGCAGTTCTCATCCCACGGACCGCAGGGAACGAGGTGAAGGGCGGAGGGACGGTATTGTCGAGTGGCGGCGACGGTGGCACCCACGGAGGCTTTGTATGCGAGGAGTCTCCGCGTTGTTCTTGAAGAATTTTCAAGTATGAGAGTATCGTGGTTCATGGATGAGCAGTACGAGGTGCTCGTATGTACAGCACATGTGTTCGACGGTCCTTATTTTCCCCGGATATTTAGGTGGATACAATCAGAAGAGAGAATGCGTGCCGGCTGGCCAAGGCGGATGGGGTAAAGGTGACGAACCCGGCAACCACGCGCTGGGCATGCGCAAGTGTAGCAATTAGGCGACCCTTAGCCCCGGGTTTACCTGGAAGAAGCCTAGAACCATGTGGCAGAAACATGTTCAGAGACACTGGGCACAGGACAATGGGGGTTCCTGGGGAACCGACGGGCACCTGTGATCCTTCTCTGGCTGTCTGTACCGAGCTACTTGTACTGGGAGCAACTTTAGGCAAAAGCCAAAACCAAGGACGGTGCATTTTGTATGGACGACCCAGACTGCGCTCGCATGACTTCTCCCTCATCCTTCTCTCTTCGCTTCCCCGCCCCATGGATTATTACTTCACTAACCTGCCAGATCCACCCATCAAACCCCGTCCCAGACACAAGGTTGAGTTCCCTACCCATTATCGTCATCATCACTATCGTCCTCTTCCTCAGCTGCTTGCCCCCTCCAGCTCCTCGGCTGCTGGTTGTCACTTCTCCTGGACGACTATATCAAAAGCCCGCCTGCATGCCACCACCACCTCCTGTATCACTGTGCCATTCTCACCGGATCCCTACAACGCAAAAGTCCGCCTGACCAGGTCATCCGAGTCCACAGGATCCGACAACCGACAAGTACATCCATCTTGTCAATCTCGTCCCATCTCGCTCTATTCTTGTCCACTGAGGTCATCGGTAGATCTCCTACGATACGATACCTCTAGAGAACCACACCCTGCGACCACAAGTGATCACCATGCTGTGACGACTTCAGAACGCGCTGCGGAAGGTGTAATATTTATGTTGCCGAAGTCTGGCATTGAGAATATCGACCGATCTTCGCCCAGCAATCCGCCAGCCTATTGGCCCCGTTGCACGCCCCAATCCGTGGTGACAGTTCTAATCCCACTTACCGATGACAGTCTCAGTGATGGATCAATCCCGTCAATGGCAGGACCGGTTTCAATGCCCGTCGTGTTCCAAGTCTTTTGTGCGAAAGGCGCACATGCTCCGCCATCAGCAGCAACGTCTGTGGCTCTACAAAACCCACCTTCGTCTGCTTTGCGTGTGCTGACTTTGTTTGTGCAGATGTCGCACAGAGGCCTTTTACCTGTAACTTCTGTTCCAAGTGCTTTAAGCGAAGGTAATACCCATGTCGCCAATCAAAAGCCAAGAGGTGGTTCTTAATGTTTGTCTTAGTGATGTTCTTCGAGCTCATCAATTTCGATGCAAGGAGCGCGGCTCCGCGCCGGTACCTGAGGGGCAATCCAAGGGACGGAAGAGGTCTTCATGCCTTTCTTGCGTGAAACTGAGGACGAAATGTGATCAAGAAACCCCCTGCACTCGCTGCCAGGAACTTGGGAAGGAATGCATCCGATGTACGTGGTCACGGCTGCCACCAAGTTGGACACTGCTAACTTGTGTGCAGCGTTATCCAGCTCACGAAGAGAAGAGGCTGCCAGGCCGAAGAGTCGGGATGCAATACCCATCCATCATTTGTTGAATGCCCCTGATGGGGATGATCTGGCTCCCCGGTTCCCGATTCGAGACACACCTCCAGGCGGTGAAGGTGACGAGGACGATGTGACGGTCAACGATGCAGAGGACTCGTCCGAAGCTTCGCATTGGAGCGAGGACTATGAATCCCACGACGTCTTTGCCGGTGCAAGTCTGGCCGATTTGGACGGCGTAAATTTTGACTCTTTCTTCGGAGGCTTCGAGAGCCTGACGTTTGGCTCGTATCCCCTGAACGCCGATATACAACACATTACTAGTGGGTCGGGTATTGTGTCGGCTGCTGCCCTGACGCTGGAGCCTCGCGCCTATGAGATTAGACAGTTGTTGATGAGCGCAGCCACCAAGTTTGCAATCGAGTATCCGGACAGTCCTCAGCTCGCGCACTTGGAGACAAACATCGGACTCCTCACCCACGTCGAAATAGACCACTGCCTCAATCTATTCTTCAACAACTACTACCGGCACTGTCCGATCATTCATCGCCCGTCGTTTCAGCCAACGATTGCCCCTATACCCCTTGTGCTGGGCTGTGTCGCTCTCGGGGCCATGTATTCAGACCCGACGAAAGTCGCTTGGATGAAGGGTCTTCTGGACCTTATCGAGTCATACATCTTCTCGCTGCCAGAGGTAAGGGACGAGTTCTTTGGCACGCTAGGGGTTTTGGAAGCACCAGACGAGGATGCCGTGGAATATCACTTTCAATTATTTCAAGGGGCCTATCTTGTGGTCATTGTCCAGTACTTCTCAGGCAATCTCGCCGGTCGTAGAAGAGCCAGGAGGCAGAGGTTCCCTTCAATGCTGAGTGTCAGTCAACTTTACCCATGCACTTGTTCAGGGCTAACTTGACTCCAGCTCGCTCGATATTTCGGCTTGCCATCAGCGCAGCATTCGAACGTTGTTGCAATACCGGATGACATTGCTTTTCAGCGCTGGGTGCGGATTGAGGCACGCATTCGGTATGTTTCTGTGTTGTATTTTTGTCTAGTGACGGCTCTCGTTTCTGACCGCTCGCTTCTAGGACGATGAATGTGATTCTCGCCCTCGATTCGGCCATGGGCATTTTTAACAATGTTCCCCCGCGCATCAATTACTGCGAAGTCGACCTCCAGCTGCCGTGTCATCCCGAATATTTTGAGTTGTCAGGCTATGCGGAGATGTTGCAACAGGGTTCATTTCCTCGTCCGCGGATGAAGTTGATCGAAGCTTTCCAGAAACTGTTCGTCCATCCTAGCGAGCTCAAGGCGGCATATCAGAACGAGAACTTGTGTTGTTGGGATATGCTTTACCTAACCCACGGTATGGACTTGCACGAATCCTTGCTGCAGAGGAGTTTCGTTGGACGTGGCTAATCGAGTCTCAAGTGTTGTACACCCACTGTTGGCAGCATCTCTTCGGAAACCCGCTCAATCGAATATCGGCCACTTCGCTGGCTGCGGAACCGCATGTTGTATACGAACCGATGAAGATTGCCCTGGCCAACTGGAAGACCCTGTGGGATGATGTCCGTGCCAAGCTGACTCGCGCCAACGTCAGCGAAATGGGGTTTGAAACTTCAGCCGATAGTTATTGGACGCTTGTCAAGATGATTGTGTTGAGATTCGAACACAAGAAAAGCGCCAGCAGCACCTCCAGTAGCATAAACGGGGCACCTACAAACTCCTCGGGCGGGTTTGCCCACAGAGAGGGAGGAGCCAGTGACGATGGGATGAGCGAGTCGAGCATGAACGGAAGGGCAGCAAGGGGTGTGAGTCCTCCCTTGGATTTTATGCCTCTTGAGGCAGACTGCGACAGCCAAGGTGCACACTTGAGGAAGATTCTACAGAGGTGAAAGACGACTTGACGATGCAGCTGCTGTATGCTCGAGGACGAGGATGTACGACGCGTGTGGTCTGCTACTTATTATTTGACCCTAAAGTACGACGGTCTATTACGAACTCGATGCTCCGGCTAGACGAGGTAACGCTTCGGAAAACATTGGGATGGTCTTCACAGTGAGCGTCGGAGAGTGCCTTGGTCTCGGGGACATCTTGGAAACTACCAGCCAACCTCAGTCTCGCCGAACTTCTGTGATTGATGCAGTTCCTCGAAGTCCGGTCGAAGGTGTCGTGAGAAACGTCAGAAACGTTGCGACAAGCGCGGTCAACGACCTAGAGGGTGATCAACGTCCAACACAAGAGCTTGGTTCAGTTGACCTGGGCGCCGTGACTGTGTTTCTCTACCCTGTGCCATGTGCTCCGCCAAAGCGCCAAAACACAACCTCTCGAATGCTGCGAGAGCCGAGGGGATTACCCTATGGACAATGTCTGGGCACCGGGCTTGGACGTGTTTATTGTGCTGCGAATGTACCTCTTCATGTGACCCTAGGTGGCTCGACTAGTGGCAGAGTAGACGTGGGAATAAGACCCCTGGAACAGAGAAAGATCTCCACGGTCAGGAAAGCCAGCCTGAAGCGGCGTATCGGGTTCCGGCACGAGGCTGGGTACGACACCACGGCAGTTCGCATTCGCGCAATTACCCTCGGAATCCTGGCGCGGCCAAGGAGTGCTCGACAGCCGGCATCAGCATTGTTTTGTGTGGGAGAGTTTTCTGAGGACCGTCCAGCCCATGGGGAAAATACCCATCCATCCTTCTATCCACACCCTCGGATAGGGACCACCACCACCGGCGACCACCAGCATCCACCAACTAGATTGGGGAAATGAGGGGCTTGCGGAGCTGCAGCTTTGGCCTGGCAGTTTCGTAGAGATGCTTCCAACCCTTTGATATATAATATTATTATCGTGGGGCAAATGCAGTTGCCCGTTTAAGTAGTTCTAAACATGGACCTTTTGCCCTTTAGCTGTGACCACCAACGAGTCCAGCGTCCTTTTTGACCCCGTCTGCCCCCCCTTGTTACCTGAAGGATCGTCGCTTCTCAGAGGAACAAATCACAGGAAATGGCCGACTCAGCCTCGTCCTCTGCGGGTGGCGGCTCCATCCCAGACCTCACAACGCGATACAGCGGTGTCCCCAGAAGACTGGCCCAGGAAGCCATTGACGCGAAGGCGAGGCTGTATTCGCAAAAGACGCTCCCAGACAGCGTGGCTCGGAGGAGGGCAGTGGTGCTCCCGCCGGACGTGAGCAGGGAGACCTTTGACGCAGCTGTGGCCGAGTTGAAGGGCCAGCTGGGCGACGAGAATGTCCAGGTCAACGACGGCCCGTTGGTCGACGGGTGGTACATGGAGCATCCGTACGTTTTGTCCATTCTCTCTTCTCCCTTTTTTTCTTCTATTATCGTGTGTATGGGTATGGAAACTGAGTAGGGCAGCAACACCCACGACGCATACCACATCGCCGAGCAGGACGAACTCGTCTGCAGCGCCGTCGTGTACCCGGGCGACACGGCGCAGGTGCAGAGCGTGGTGCGCTGGGCCAACACCCACAAAATCCCCATCTACCCGATCTCCATGGGCCGCAACGTCGGGTACGGCGGCGCGGCGCCCCGGGTTCCGGGGTCCGTCGTCGTCGATCTCGGCCGGCGCATGAACCGCATCCTCAACGTGGATGGGGACAATGCCTCGTGTGTGGTCGAGCCGGGCGTGTCGTATTTCGCCCTGTACGAGGAGGTGCAGCGCCGGGGGTTGCCGCTCTGGATCGATTGTCCGGATCTCGGGGGTGGGAGTGTCCTGGGGAATGCGATCGATCGGGGTGTTGGGTACTTTCCCTCACTCACTCACTCACTCCCTCCCTCCTGACGAGGAAGACTTCGATCAAGACAGTACTAACCTCTACCTGCCAGATACACCCCCTACGGCGACCACTTCGCCAACCACTGCGGCATGGAACTGGTGCTGCCGACGGGCGAGCTCCTGCGGACGGGCATGGGGGCGATGCCCGGCCGCGACGGCGCCGACAACCCGACGTGGCAGTCGTTCCAGGCGGCCTACGGCCCTTATGTCGACGGCATCTTCAGCCAGAGCAACTACGGGATCGTGACCAAGATGGGCTTCTGGCTGATGCCCGCGGTGCGCCACCACCAGTCGTACATGATCACGTTCCCGCGCGAGGACGACCTGGAGCGCATCGTCGAGATCATCCGGCCCCTCGCCCAGCGGCGCGTGCTGGGCAACATCCCCCAGCTGAGGCACGTTATTCAGGAGTTGGCCGTCACGGGCAAGCCCCGGTCGTATTGGTACGGTGCCGGGGAGAAAGGACCCATGCCTCGCGAGGTGATTCGCCAACACGCCGCGAAGCTGCCCTGCGGGGACTGCTCGTGGGTGTTTTACGGGACGCAGTACGGCGACGAGGCGGCGTCGGTGGCCGCGCAGCTGGACACCATCAAAGCCGCGTTCGGGCAGATCCCCGGCAGCAAGTTTCTCCTCCCCTCCTCCCTCCCGGGGGACCACTACCTCCACTCGCGGGTGCAGGTGTGCAGCGGCGTCCCCGTGCTCAAGGAACTCGACTGGCTCAACTGGGTGCCCAACGCGGCTCACCTGTTCTTCTCGCCCATCTCGCCGACCCGGGGCAAGGACGCGGCCCTGCTGCACCGCACCATCACGGCGCTCCACGCCCGCTGGGGCTTCGACGTCTTCCCCACCATGTGCGTCGCCGGCCGCGAGATGCACTACATCGCCAACATCGTCTACGACCGCGCGGACCGCGACGCAAAGACCCGCGCCACCGCCCTCATGCGCGACATGATCCGCGCCGCCGCCCGCGAGGGTTACGGCGAGTACCGCACCCACCTCCTCTTCGCGGACCAGGTCGCCGAGACGTACAGCTGGGGGGGCGGCGCGCTGCGTCGCCTCAACGAGACCATCAAGGACGCCCTCGACCCGAACGGTGTCCTGGCTCCAGGGCGCAATGGCATTTGGGGTCGACGCTTCAGAGGGAAAGGGTGGGAGATTCTGGATGGCGATCGCAGGGATTTGTTGGCCGACGGGGTCGTGCCAAAGTTGTAGGGCCGACACGGGACAGGATCCAGATCCAGAGAAGGTGGATGAATGGGTAGATGCTGTAGGCAGAAGGGTAGATGGGTAGATGGGTAGATGGATCTCTGAGAGATCTCTGAGAGAGAGCAAGCTAAGTAGCTGGAGAGGTGGAGAGATGGAAAGATGACGGTGGATCTAATTTGCTGGATTGACAGGAGAATGTGTGTTCAGGGGAGGAGACTGTGTCGATGAATCCGTCCAGTTACTCGCCAAAGTACCGTAACCATCAAAGGGTACACGTCCACTGGCAGGAATCAGAATGGCGAAGAGCAAGAAAGCAAGGTCAAGATCAATATCAAGATCAGATACAGCCTGGATATAGATTGGTACAGACAAGTCGACTGTCGACAGCGTCGGTCCGTCGGACACTCTGTCTCGACTGCTCGACCTCCTCTCTTGCTCTCTACTCTCTGACCACAAGTCCTAGTCGTCCTCGTCCTCTACTTCTTGTTGTTACCCCTGCTTGACCACTCAAATACATCAGACGCCATGGGGTCATTGCAAGAGCATGTGCGAGTCAAAGGCCTCATGGTATGCTTCATCCCCAAACCACCGCATGAATTTGCGTTACAAAAGGACCAAACATAACAACCCCCGACAAAGTCCATCGAGAATTCACAGGCCAATCAGCACAGCGGCGAGATGTTGCCCGTGCGCAGCTCCTCGCCCACCAGCGCGGCCATCTCGGCCCATCGCTTCCGCGTATCCGCTTCGGCGTCGTAGTCGTAAAGCACGTTGTTCTAGTCAGAGACATGTGAGAAATGGGGATCAAGCATGGAAGCAATACCAGATGAGTACGGATGAACCGCGTAAACAGAGGGTACACTACACACCTTTATCAGAATGGAGTCGCGGTCAATCTCGTCGCCGTCGCCTATCCGGTCCAGCGCCGTGTGCCATCGGTCGCGGAGGTCTTCGCCGTTGGTCTGTGCGCGACGCACACGGGGGAAGCGGATCTTTTCGTAGACGCGGGTCTGCGTGCCCAGGGCACAAGGGTCAGTAGTGTATAACAAGGCGTGACGCGCAGAAGGCATTGGTCGGGAAATCACGGGGTGGGACACGCAAATAATGGATGTTCAATCCACGTCAGGGATTGGGGAAGGCGGCAGGAAACAAGAAAAAGCCCAGCTTACCGCCAACGGAATATTATCCCTCCCAGCCAGGAGGAGGCACTGTGCCAGCACGGCCGCGCTCTCGGTCGCTTGACTTGCGCCTTGAGCGCTCGTGGGTAGATGCGGATGGCAGCAGTCCCCGACCAGGGCGACGCGGTGGTTCTTGCTGACCCACGTCGGGATGGGGTCGCGGTAGCAGATCTTCCAGTCGAGACACTCGTCGGTCTTGCGGATGGCGGCGGCGATGCGCGGGTCCAGCGTCGTCACCAGCCGGCGCACCTCGTCCATGTCACCCGGCTGCGACCACGACTCCTGGATGTCGGCCGTGTCCTTGTGCGTGATGATCCAGTTGAACTCGTCTCCGCCGCGCAGCGTGTTCTGCACCACGTGCATGTCCTTGCCGATCCAGATGTTGACGCACTCGTTCTCGACAAACTCGGCCGTCAGGGGGTCGCCTTTCAGTTTGTCGCCCTTGAAGAACGCCCGGAAGCACGCGTACCCGGACGACTTGGGCTTGTCGTCGAACCCGAGCACCAGCTCCCGTGCCCGTGACTTGATGCCTAGAAGAAGGCGAAAGGCAATATTAGCACACTTGGTTTACTCTGCGGTGGGAGAGGTGAACATCTGGTCGTACCGTCAACGGCAATAATAACATCCGCGAAATGTCGCTCTCCATTCTTCAGCGTCACTGACGGAGTCGTGTCGTCGTATTCTACCACCTGAATCACCACACATCAGACACCCGTGCTCCTGGATCGAAATGTGGCGTCCGGGACACTCACCTCGCTACCCATGTATAGAGGTATCCCCTTTTCTGCCACAGCCTCCAAGAAGCCTCGATGGTAGTCCCCCCGATGGCCAATGTATCCCGCCATGTCCATCAGCGGCTGCTGGGCGAGAACTTTGCCATCATGCCAGCGACGGATCTGCATGAATTCCGACTTGTTCCCGATCTCGATCAGACGGTCGCGCAGGTACGGCGACCACCGGTCCAGCAGCTTAAATGCATTCTCGCCAAGTCCCAGCGAGTCTCCGAGGCGCTGGAACTCCCTGACCTTTTCGAACATGACCACCTCAAAGCCCGCGTGGTGCATGGCCAGAGCTGTGGCACATCCTCCTAGCCCGGCCCCAACGATGATGACTATTTTGCCCAAGAGTGGTCGAGTTAGAGCCATTGCCGCTCAATACAGTGGAGGGTCGGAGAGTTTCGCCTCTGGTCTTCAACTATCGCAACGTACCTTTCAAAGGAGGCTCGACTCCCAAGGAGCCCATGGCTGTGAATCCGCTCCGAGAGTTTGTTATTGTTTGTCTCGTCGTCCTTGGATTAGTTTACTCGTAATGTGTAAAGGAAGGAAAGGGATGCAGTCTCCAAACAAGTAAGACTGTACAAGTAATCTTGGGTTTCACAAACAACACACCGACCGGGGGGGGGCATGGTGTGATATCAAAGCCAGCGAATATATCGCCATGGTGGAATAACCCCATTCCTTATAACGCAAACAGCAGCACCGGGTGGCACAAATCACAGAGCACGAATCGAGCCCGTTGAAAGGGGCCCGCACATGACGGGAAAATATCCTATGGGGACAAAAAACCAAGGGCAGGGCAAAGCAAAAGGCTGAGCTCTCGGAATCCAAAGTCGAAGGGCCCCGTTGCTGACAACTTGGGCCTGGCCACAAAAAATTACCGTGCCTAGAAGAGTGACTTCTTGTCCCTTGGTTGACGTTGGAGAGTATCTCCTCGAAAGAATTGGCGGGATTGGTCTTTTGACCCGGGACCCTTTTGGCTGGTGGCCACCGTCACCTACCCAAAACGAAGTAGTCGAACGTCCGCTCTGCCAACGACAAGCAGCCATGGACGGCTGTCCAAACTCTGATGCTGGTTAGTTAAAAGCATATTCGTATCCCGGGCGTGGAATGTCCCACTGGGAGAGAGCCACGAGAGCCTCGAGGGGCCTTGAACCCCCGGGATAAACCCACCACGAGTACCAAGCGCCGGGGAGTTTAACAACTCGTCCATCTTCGCTACCCGTGCAACCGTGGATACACGACGGTCCTTTTTAACCACAGGGAAAGTACCCATCCTGGGGATACACCCTTTCCCCAGTCCCGTGACAACCTCTTTGTGGGGTTCGGGGGCCTTTCGATAACCAGGCGACGCCCGGGCGAGGGAGTGAGAAGGTGGGCTTTGGCTCCTTTCCCACCCCTCATCCGAACACACTGGAGGTGAGTGATGCAAGCTGGGCATGGGAAAGGCAATCTTGTCGAACATCACACTCGTACTCCCTTGCCGTACCTTATCCGAGAAACGGAATTAATTGCGAGAGGCGGTAGTTGTGGTGGGCAAGGTACGCCGAAGTGACGCATAGCATACACCTGAATCTCTCGACGACCCTCGGATTATCCTAGTCTACCTTACCTTCTCTTAGTATATCTCCTCGACCTTGGCAAGGCTGTTCCCTCCGCGAAATACATCGTACGTCGACGGAAAGAGATGGGATCTGTCAACATGTCGGTCAAGACAGTCGGGTACATCGGCCTGGGCAAGGCTGGAGCCTCGATGGCGTCCAACTTGCCACGCGCAGGCTTTCGTCTGATTGTCCGCGACGCTGACCCGGAGCGGGAGCAGAAATTCGCCCAGGAGAACCCCAACACGTCTGTGGCTGAGAAGGGCGTCGAAGGGTTCAAAGACTGTGATGTGGTCGTGACGATGCTGCCACAGGGGAAGGTGGTCAGAGAGGTAATTCTGGGCGAGGATGGGATTGCAAGAGGCCTGAAGCCTGGTATGATTTGTTCCTCCCGTCTCTTGTGCATTTGGACCTTGATTGACGTCCCTAGGAACCATAATCGTCGACACATCATCGTCCTCACCATTCGACACCCAGAGCCTAGGCAAAGACCTCGAGGCATTGGACTTCATCCTGGTCGACTCCCCCGTCACGCAGGCACATCTGCACGACACCGACACGGGAGACGCAACGCTGATGGTGGGTTCCGACTCGCAAGAAGCGGTGGAGAAAGTGCTCCCGGTGCTGCAGGCGATGGCCAAGTACGTCTTCCACATGGGCAAGCTCGGGTCCGGCCACGTCATGAAGACGTTGAACAACTACATCAGCGCGGCGTCGATCGTGGCGCTGTCGGACGCGCTGGTCACGGGCCAAAAGTTCGGCCTGGACCCCGTGCAGATGATCGACGTGCTGAACGTGGGCACCGGCCGCAACTTCTCGACCACCGACAGCTACAAGACCGACGCCCTGCCCCGGCGCTACGCCTCGGGCTTCCAGCTGGCGCTGCTCATCAAGGACGTGGGCATCGCCAAGGAGGTCTTTGACAACCTGCACTTCGACACCGACATGCCCGAGATGATCATTCGCTACTTCAAGCAGTCGATGGCCATGCTGGAGCCGACCGCCGACCACACGGAGCTGCTCAAGGGGTGGGAGAAGAGGGCTGGAGTGGAATTGAAGACGGGCACGCCAGACGGATCTAGCGTGACGGTGCTGAAGAAGTGAGGGATGCAGTTGATAGCGATACGTTGCGCTTCGGGTTCTCCTGGCCCTAATGCATTCTCTGGTCAGTATTGTCCAAGTCTGTTCCTGATACTTCGTAGCTGGTAACCCAAGAGTGATCGTATCCTTCTGGCTCAGCTGTCACCAACACGGCACGAACAAGTGCGCCCAGACCAGGCAGAACGGAGGAACAAGAACAGCCAACACTCGTACTCGGATCTGTCGTAGCGCTGTAGAAGAGATTCGTGTCGGGGTGCGGCACAACCTTTGACAATTGGCATTTGGCGTTCTTGTTTTTGTCTGGGGATGCCAGTATTCGAAGGTCTGGGCCCCCAGTCAAGGCTTGGCTTGGCGCTGCTGCTGCCTGAATGGGCGCCTAGCAGGGTCAAAGACCCTTTAACGGCGGTGGCGAGGATCGAGTCTGGGGTTTAACACGAGGACATGCCTTACGATGCTGAATCTCAATATATCTGGGGTATATAAAGGAGCATTGGAACGTCGAAGCACTATGCCGTCAAATGGAGACTGTGAGTGTACCGTCTCAAAAAAGTGAATTGCACCGAATTGACAATCAAGGATCCTGTCGCATTCATTCTCTGCTGGAAGAGACGCATCCACTTCTCTACGACTACGACTACTCTCCCTTAGTGACCGAGAGAGGACAACTCGCACAACATGTCTATCGCACCCATCTCGCTGTACCCGTGCCTCTTCTTCGAATCCCAGGCCGAACAGGCTGCGCGGTTCTACACGTCCATCTTTCCCAACTCCTCCATCGACACCATCAACCACTTCACCGACACGGGGCATGACTTCCAGAAGCATCTGATTGGTTCCGTCATGAGTGTTGCTGTAAGACTATCCCTCTCCCTCCATCTTCCATGAGACTATCCGAGTCAGACAAGGCCCACCTCTGACGCCAACAGTTCACCCTCAACGGCATGACATGGCTCGCGCTCAACTCCAAGCCCAAGGACATCCCGATGAACGAGTCGGTCAGTTTCCAGATCATCTGCGAGGGTCAGGAGGATGTGGACTACTTCTGGGGCAAACTGACCGAGGCCGGGGACGACGAGGCGGAAATAGACGAGTCCAAGCAGATCTGTGGCTGGATCAAGGACCGGTTTGGTGTGCACTGGCAGGTCGTGCCTAGGCTGGTAGAGGAAGTCATGACTTCGGGCAACGCGGAGAGGATGCAAAGGACCATGAAGGCGGTCATGGAGATGAAGAAGATTGTGGTCAAGGACATTGTCGATGCCCTGGAGGGCACGGCTTGAGCTTGTTGCCTCTTCCCCTGACAATCAATGGGATTCTGCGAGCTGGTGGGGTAGGGAATTAAAGTACAAGTAATAATGTATGTCATATCTTCGTGACTGGTATTGGGAGAAAGGGGTACATCTCGTAGTCCCACAATATCCGCGCATGGACACCAAATGCCAGGAGCACAATGACGAGCAGTCGGTATGCCAGCCCGAACCAGGAGAGCCTCAGTATCCAATAAAACACCAGAGGGAGTAGACACATGGTAATACCGCGATTCATCACCACAAGCGTCTCTGCTCTGGCGTCAGGTGCAGCAATTGGTCCCGGTGGGAGACACTGAAAAAAGTCAGTAGACATCTTCTAAGTCAGGGGAAACAACACCGAATGCTTACTCTCACAACCATGACGTCCCACTCGTCCAAGCGCTTTTTGGTCTCATTGAGGTCTTGTCGGAACCGTTTCAGGTCTTCGTCAGCCCGGCGGCGGTCCCATCGACCAAGGCTTTCTTTACGGCGAAGGGAGTCGATCCATAAGCCTGGATTGGTCGGTATTATGAGGTTTTCTGATTCACAGTGGTAGTGGTAGACTACGTACCAGTACCATTTTGCGCCCGCAGCCGCCAAAGTCGCTTCGCGGAGCTTCTGGTAGCGTTCCTCGAGTGATTTCTTGTGGGCGATCAAGTCGTCGTATTGGTGGAACAGGTCCGTGTCTTCGGAAGAAAAGGGGTGTCGGAGGGATCGAGAGCGTGAGGTGACATTCTCCGTCAGGGATCTCTTGAGGCGTTGGAAGCTGTTCGCACCTTGAGGACTTGGGCGGCTCGGAGCTGTCTGGACACGATCCAGCTTTTCTGTAGTGACCGCAACAAGATTGGCTCCTGCAGCGGCTGCTGTTCCCAGCATGTGTCCTTCCATGCCCATACCCAAGCCCATGGCTCCAGCTATGCTGCCGGTGGTCACGGGAATTGCATGGTCTCGGGTCCTCTTCTCGTGCAGTGGCAAGCCACGTCTGGTCAATTCGGCTCGAACGACCTCGAGTTTCTGTTCAACGAGGTGTATTGTCCTGCCTGCAGCCACGCAGCCTATCATCGAAGCCCCTCCCGTAGAAGGAGCCAGGACGGCGCCGCTGACAATCCCCGCCGTGCCCGAGTATGCGGTGCGAATCAAGACCACCTCTTTTTTTTGTAGTTCCTGATCATCATAGTTGCGCACTTTGGCCCGGTATTCGTCTAGGTCGAAGCGGATGAAATCTTGCACACCCATGGTGCATGCTGGACGCTTTCAGCGCGGGGCTGATCAAGGGCGACAGTTTGATGCCGCAACATCGATGGCGGTAATGGTTGCGAAATACTGAAGCGCGCTGTTGAGAGCATGATCTCCTCTGTAGCTGTGGGGGGGACATGGTCTGCATATATGATATGGCATCAGCGAACAGAGGAATAAGGGTCCAGGTGTAGATTGTGTCTATCGTTGCACTGATGTTGATCCCAGCGATGTGCAGAGCCAGGACCCTCGCATGTCGTCATAATAACCGCATTGGGAAGTTTTGGGGCGGCGCCTCCAAAGTGATCGGCCGCTAACCACGATAGGACATTCACGGACGGGCAAACCTTGGGCATCCGATGCTGATAGAGCAATGAATGGCTGATGTGGCTACTTGCTGCTTTGGTTCTCGATTGACAATGCTGCTCACGTGGCCTGCTTCACTTGACATTGTCAGTAACAACGGTGTCTGGCGCGTCTCTGGATGGTTGTTCCTCGAAAGTGCATTCAAAGTTGGAGTTGAAGATGCCGGCCAGGGATTGGTCTGGGTCGACTGTTACCAATCTATGTGGATGATATGAACAAATAAGTCGTCACCCATCAGGAATAAGTATCCAACCCTTTGTGACTCCGTCCCTGCGGCCCATCTAACCCTCCAGATCGAAAATATACCTCGGATCCTTCAGCAAAGAGAGGTATTCCTTGTACCTCACAAACTGATCACTCTTGTCGGCCTTGGCCTGTTCACACGCCCTTCTGTACACATCGTACGCCTCGTGAAACAGCGGCTTCCGGTCCAGCCAACCAGTGTGGCTTCTGAGCTTGGTCGAGTCGACCCACTGGGAAAAATTGAAAACCGAGTTGACGCCAAATTCCTTGTCGTCGTCTGGTCCGGGATCAGCATAGACGACTTTTACGCCGTGGCTCTTTTCCACTGCTGTGGCTATATCGGCAAGCGTCTCATAAGAGTGGGCAGAGACATTATAGACCTGTCCTGCCACCACCTGTCGCGGGGCTTCTGCGATCGCGAGGTACGCCCTTCCCACGTCGTCGACGTGTGCCCCGTGCAAAATCGCGTTGGGCGTTGAATAAAGCGTAAAGCTGTTGTGACCTGCAGCTTTGGCAGCTTCGGCCAACATGAAAAATACAGCATACCAGCTCCCCCAACGCCCGAAGATGGTGGTGGGCCTCGTAATCACGGCATCGAATGCTTCGGTGTGACTGAACATACTCATCGCGCACTGTGTGCGATTCGCCAATAGCGCCGGAGGGTTGAGGGGACTGTCCTCGGTGTGCGGCGCAAGATTTGGGTCGCCGTGCCGTGCAGTTGTGCCGTAGTCCTTGCACCCGCTGCTGAATATGACCAGCGGCTTCGAGCCACCCTGGCGAAGAGAGGCGGAGCTGATCCCCAAAAACATCGCCAGCACATCGTCAAAATGAGCTTTGTAGTTCTTGATGTCTTCAGAACAAGACACGAGGACATCAATCGGGGGCAGCGAATCAAGAAACGACGAGTAGTTGGTAGCAGATCCCACGATGGGAATGATTTCTTCACGGACCAAGTCCTGAGCGCTTCGTGCACTCCGAATGAGGCCGTACGTCGTCCAGCCTGCCTGAGAAAATGCCCGACATACGCCTTGGCCGATGACGCCGTTGGCGCCTGTCACCAGAACAGTCTTTGCGGATGGCATGTTGGTGGATCGGTTCAACTGTCTGCGTGCAAAACGTGCAGGTATATCTTACCAAACACCTCTTCCAGGACTTCGAAGGCAACTAAAACGGGAGCTGGACCTACCTTTAAAGACCTCACCGTAAGCCTGTGGTAGACACAGGTGGTGTAGTATCTCAGTATCTCAGAGCGACCCAGATGCCGACTCCTTGACGGAACCTGACAAATTGCTTCCACCGGAAGCGGCGACGGGACAACTACTTATTGGCTCTCCACCAGCGTCATTGAAAGTATTTCGTCGACTTTTGGAAGGTAACCGCCTGACAGCTGGGCTTGTCTCGTCCAGAAGCTGGATGTACTAATTGCTTGAGGCGGAAGAACGGGGCTATCGTCGACCGTGTATTCTCGCTCTGTTCCGATCCTCCATGGATGTGTCCCTCTGTTGTCCACGCACGGCCCACAAGCGCCCCGGAGGCAAAGATGTGTGGATCCTGATACAAATTCTTGCTAGGTACTCGGTAGGTATTAATACATCATCTCAAGTCGACCGGCAGAGCAGTGCTTTTGTTTGAAATCAGAACCCGACATCCCCGACTTCGACGATTTGATTTCTTAGAAAAATCTTGGGGCTTGATTGAGGGACTTGACCTCGGGAATTTCGCTGGTCCGGGAGATCAAACTTTGCGCACAGCGTCGATTGTGCCATTTGTGCATAACCCCTGGATTTGTCACCGAAAACCCAGCAGTACAGACTCTTGTGAGTAAAGCATGTTTAGGTACTTGTACCACCAACTCTTATGCCCAGCACCCAATGAACCGCCATCCTTGTGGTGTGATTCTGCTGCTTGCTCTTACACAGTACCATAAACGATTTCGACGAGCTGGGCCAAGGAGCCCCCGGGTCTTGTCTTGGGTGGGTAGTCCTCGGGGTGTTTAAGAACCGCTGAAGATCCCCCGGTGGTGGTGGAACTATTGAGAATATCATCTGGGGAGCAATCTACTTAGGAATGGCACAACAAAGCCTTTACAAGTCAACCAGCGAGAGAAGTCTTGATCGGGAACCCTCGCCGCCGCCGCCGCCGCTGCTGCTGGCAACATGAAGGAAGCAATTATCTATCCAGGTAAGGCCCAACTCTACGTATGCGACAAAACGTCAGAGAGCCAACTATTTCCCCTTCTCTCTCAGGACCTCGGGTCGAGATCGTCGACTCCCCCATCCCCGTCCCGCAGGCCGGCCAGGTCCTGATACGCTTGGTCGTCAGCGGCTCCAACCCCAAGGACTTCAAGGGCACGTTCTTCCAGCCACCCCAAAACTTTGGCGACGACATCGCGGGCTACGTCGAGTCGGTGGGGTCTGGCGTCTTCGAGTTCCGCCCGGGCGACCGCGTCGCCGCCTTCCACGAAATGTTCACGCCTCACGGGTCCTTTGCCGAGTACGCCATCGCCTACGCCCACACGACGTTCCATCTCCCGCGTGAAATATCCTTCGAGCAGGGCGCCACGGTGCCGCTCGCGGCCATGACGGCCGCACTCGGCCTGTACCAGGACCTGGAGCTCCCGTATCCCTGGATCACGGACGAGAGGCTGCCCGAGGCTGAAAGGCCCGCCCTGGTCGTCTACGGCGCGGGGGCCGCGGTGGGCAGCTTCGCCGTCCAGCTCGCCCGGAAAAGCAACCTCCACCCCATCATCTGTGTCGCCGGCCAGTCCAAGGACCACGTCGAGACCCTCATCGACCGCTCCAAGGGCGACACCGTCATCGACTACCGCCTCGGGCTTGAGGCCGTGGTGGCCGAGGTCAAGAAAGCCCTGGGCGGAAAGCCGTTGCTGCATGCTTTCGATGCCATCGGTGGCAGCGGCAGCGACAAGATCCTCGGGTCCGTGCTCCCCTCCGCGAACGCGAAGCTGGCCTCGGTCGGGTTCAACGACCGCACAAAGATCCCGCGCACGCCCGGGATGAGCATCGAGGGCATGACGCGGCCAAAGATGGACCCCGCCGTCTCAGAAGGGGTCGAGGCTTTCTGGACCGTCGTGGGCTCCGTGCACGGCTCCGACAAGCACTTTGGCTACATCATGTTTCGATCCATGGCCCTCGGCCTCCACGAGGGTTGGTTCAAGCCGCACCCGCACGAGGTTATCCCGGGTGGACTGGACGGTCTTGCCGATGGTCTGACGAGGCTTTCCAAGGGCCAGGCCCATGCCGTCAAGTATGTATACCAGATAGGCAAGGATTCATGAAAAGGGGAAGCGACACGGCCAAGGCACCAGGAGACACCGAGTCAAGTTCCACCCGCGTATGTAATTGGATACCTCTCATCTCCGGAAATGTCGAGTCAGATCAGGTCACTGGCTCTTTTTCCGGGCAGCTCAATACGCTGTAACAATAATACAAAGGTTGTACAGGCAGAAGAGAGAGGAGAGGTGAGAGGGAGAGAGAGAAAGAGAGAATAAAGAATCCAGAAAAGGTGTCCGTCAAGACCAGATTGATAACTGGGTGATCAACGAACGCTATCAGTATAATAACCAGGGGACTCAGCTTGGGCTCAACCATTGTAGAGAACGGATCATTTAGGACTCGCCAACCCCTGAAACATCTCAGCCTGCCTTGTGTTTCTCTGTCTGTCTACGACTTCCTTTAGCTTCCCTTCCTTTTCATCTACCATCCTCCCCTGTAAGTGTCGCGGGTTCGTGGAAGCACTCATCCCATCCAGATGTGCTCCCCAGTGTATACCAGTGATAAGATTCTATCTCGCAAGAAGGCTTAGTCCCAAGGGTTCTTACACCTGCCTCTCGACACTCAAGAAGCCCCTTTTAGCGGGCCGGACTGCCGTTGTCTAGTCAGCGAATGACGATGTTCGAGGATGTCAATCTCCATCTCGTCCACAATCACCGAGATATCCTCGAGGACGCCGACAAGTGAAAAAATATTTTGCTGGAGTTCTGTCCAACATAGCGGCTTGTCTGAAATTTGACACAATTCCGAGTGTAGCCGCTTCACACACGGAATAGCTGGTTCGATACCCTCCCGTAACTTATTGACAAACGCTGGCCAGCTAGTAGAGCATTCTGCTTCTAATTTGAGATGGTTGCGGGTATAACTGGCGACATGCTATAGGATCTTTCAATAGGCACCCACAAGGCTGAGAGCAATAATTCAACTTTGGGTCTCCTTTTTGGGTGGCTAACTGGGGGCTCTGCGATTTGACAGGGATTGCCAGCTGAAACAGATCATTGTGTGACATGTTGCGCAGAGCTGACAGCGCATACATTTCGCTAAATGGGCGTGAATGCGATGAATGCCCACTTATCTCGAGTTTAAACACGAAGTGTATGAGCTAAGACGAATGAACCAATCTCGTGCAAATGATAGACTTGCAAGGCGCAATAGATGTTGTCAGCCTTGCGATGGACTCCTAACATGAGTCAAAGACAGGCCTGGACAGACAGCATTGTGCATTGATCCAATTGAAGTGAAAAGCGGAAACAGACGAGGGACAGTTCTCCATGTGTGGGAGACAATGGACATGCACAGAGAGTCGAATAGGATGGCTGGTCGGTAAACCGCGACTCATTAGTTGACAACAAAAATGTCTCTTGCCAGAGCTCAGCTCGCCTTGGCTCAATCAATCAACAACTCGATGGAGGAGACTTGCACCCAGGCTGCCCGCAATCCACAGGTCTTGTTGACGATGCGCCCAAGGCCGCAAAAGGCATCTGGAAAATGGTCGCCGCAAGATGCGAGGTAAGTAGCAAGGTAGGTGAGATAAGGTCAAGTCATTTAGCATTGACAAGCTTCGGGTGTTGTCCAGTCAGCAGCCACCGGCAACGCTTGTCCCATCAGCCCCTCCAAGCTGACGATGAATGAGGCGCGGGATTCTGACACAATCTTTCTCTGGAATACATGTTATGCCCAGAGGGGAAATGACAGCTGCAAGGGCTTTATAGGAGACATTTCCGCCAGATTCGTGCAGAGGTGTGTTGTAAGACCATTATGATTATCATCAAGTGCTCGTATACTTCATCGCTGACTGGTGAGGGTTTGAAAGAGGGCTATAGCGCACCGTGGGCGGCCAAGTTCTGCCTCACATGACGATGCATTTCTGCATTGTCGCATGCTCATAAGCAGCTCCCCATTGATCGATTCCCGCTGCAATCTCGTTTTGCCTTTGCTTCTCCCTCACATCGGTTTTAAAATTGGATTTGAGAAATTTGACCAGTGTTTGGTCGATATTCTCTAACAGAAACAATTAGATCATCCATTCCTAGCATTTTTCCATCTGGATGGGGAACAACTTACTTTCGGTCGCTTCCATGACAACCTCCTCTCGACATAGAGGGCAATGATCTTTCGCCTCCCTTTGTAGGACAACCATACACCTGATGCAAAACAGGTGGCCGCAACGTAATTTGACCGGCTTCCATGAGATGCTAAAGCATATCGGACACAAGTAATCGTTGAGCTGCGGGATGATGCTCAACACTTCCTCGGAAATGGTAAAGCATGTGGCCTTGGCCAAATCTTCAACCATGAACGGAGAGGTTTTTGTGAGTGATCGCGCCACAGAAGATTTCGCATACAAAGCCGTGCGCTTATCGAACTTCTTCATAATCTTGTTAAGAGCAGTGCGATTGATTTCTTGGAATCTGATCAGCCGCAAAAGGTTGACGTTGATCTGGAGGAATCGAGACAAAGCCACGTTGGCTTCTTGTCCGAGCTTTACAACAGTCTTCTTTTGGTGCGCAGCCAGGGACTCATTGAAGAGTTGGAACTGGTTTTGAGCATGTGTAGCATCTCGAGCCCCTGCGTCAGCCTCATGAGAGGATAGGAAGACCTCGGCATCAGTATAGAGTTCAAAGATCCTCCGCCAGGCTTCGACCTCCTTTTTGGATCGTCTTGACTTGCTAGCTCGCAGAGCACGGAGTTGAGTGCCTAGTCGAGCGATTTCCTCCTTGAGGCGGGCGTACTCGGCTTGTTGAAGGTCATCTAGACATGCCAATTCTCGGCGGAGTGTTTGAAAGAATTCTGAATCTGCGGTCAGAGGAACTTCAACCGTGTTCAAAGGGTGACCGTCCTCGTTATCCAATGATTGCCCACTCTCGCTGTTCCGGTGGTTGTAGAATCTGGTTCTCCCGTGGGGAGATTCGTCCTGGCGTTGATTATGATCAATGTAAGGGTTTGATGATCTGGCAAGGCGTCGTAAGATCCTCCGCGTATCGGGACTCAGCCATGCATCCAAAGGAGAGCCATCATGAGGGTCAACAACAATTGTCAGCTTGGGCGTGAAGTTGACTGTCTCGCCATCCTCGACTGTATACTGCAGCAAACCATCGCTTATTCTTCCGTCGGCATCCGAGTCACCTGAGCCAACGTGCTTCCACAGGGCATCCAGGGTTTCCTTATCCAGCCCGAGGCTCAGAAGTTCTTGTTGCACTCGCTTGATGCATTTCTTGAGCTTCTTATAGGAGATTGCAGAATTCACCCACTCTGGGGGATATTCGCCGCGTGCAAGCGCAGCTTCAAAGTCCTGACCGAACTTCATCGTGAAGCATTTATGAGAGATGGTGAAGATGAGATAGAATAGAGTGAAACCTGTGGAGAAAGGAGTAGCAGGATGTTCAAGGTCGTCGCGTGCTTATTTTCCATCTTTGGGCGTGGGCCTCATCTTCGTGGGGGGCGAGTGACATTAATATGCCTTTTGCTTCCGGGAACCCCAGATGGCGAAAATGGCGACGCGCCATAAATGGGAGTTGTCGGAAATGGGAACCGTGGAGAGAGAGAGAGAGAAACGAGAGTTTCATCCCATAGGCTGCTACCCGGTGACAGATGACAGCAGAAACTGCGCCTCTTACGACCAGCAAATTCAAGGAACCAAAATCCACGTCAGAATTTTCGCAGAGGAGGATGTCAATTGGCTGGGACGTGTACCCACGTGACTCATCGTTAGTCTTGGTTCTTCTTGGTTAGTACAGCCTCGAACTTTAGGCAAGGCGGGCTGAGCGGGACTTTTTAGGCGAGGCTAGAATGATTCGTAAATGGCGCAGCAATTCTGCCCTCCTGGGGCTCACAAGGCTCGAGATCCATTCCAACAGTTTCACCGCCATATTTCTCCGTGGTTGGTGCTGTAAAAGTCTAACCTCTGTCGGCTGTAGAGGCGCTACGGCGTCGCGGGATGATGCTCGTCAATTTTGAGTGGATTGTCGATTGAACCGCTCTTTTGGACCGGGACAAACATCCTCTGCCTCAGCCATGGGTCAACGGCAGTCCTCGGACAGCGCTGCCCAGGACCAGGCTCCGGCCAAAGCAGACTACTATGATCTCCTCGGCGTCGAAAGAACTGCGACTGACGATGACCTCAAAAAGGCATACCGGCGAAAGGCCCTCGAACTGCACCCGGATCGAAATTTTGGCAATGTCGAAGAGACCACGAGACTGTTCGCCGAGATCCAGTCTGCCTATGAAGTCCTCTCCGACCCTCAGGAACGTGCATGGTATGACTCGCATAGAGATATCCTTCTGCGCGGTGACCAGGCAGCTGGCCCGACGTCAGATGAGTTCTTCTACAACATGCGGATGACAACCACGGAAGAGGTGTTAAAATTGATGATGAAGTTTAATGGCCGATTGGAATATACCAATGCTCCGAGTGGCTTTTATGGCGGACTGAACGACTTCTTTAAGCAGCTTGCGAAAGAGGAGGACATTGCTTGTCAGTGGGAGGATGAAGACCCAATGGACTACCCTGAGTTCGGGCTCAAGGAAGATGATTATGAGGACGTGGTTCGCCCATTTTACGCGGCATGGAGCGGGTTTGCCACTAAGAAGAGCTATTCTTGGAAAGATCAATACAGGTTATCGGATGCGCCAGACAGACGAATTAGGCGCTTGATGGAAAAGGAAAACAAGAAGATCCGGGATGAGGCCGTGCAGGAGTACAATGAAGCAGTGCGCTCTTTGGTTGCTTTTATTCGGAAACGAGACCCTCGTGTTCAAAACAACCAAAAGTCAGAAGCTGAACGGCAAAAAGCCCTTCGAGAGGCGACTGCTGCACAAGCGGCACGGTCGAGGGCAGCACAACAAGCGAAGCTTCAGGAAACTGGTGCTGAGGCAATAGCTGAGTGGGCCAAATCAAGGTCGAAAGACGAATATGAAGGCGGGTTCTCGAGTGAGTCTGAGTTGGAGGAACACGAGTATGACTGCGTGGTCTGCGACAAGACTTTCAAGAGCGAGGCCCAATTCAAGGCTCACGAGAAGAGCAAAAAGCATATCAAGTTATTAAAACAGCTGAAGAAGGAGATGCGCCAGGAGGGTGTAGAATTGGAGCTGGAAAATGGTCATAGAGCACGAGACCACGACGCTACAGCAGCTGATGGAGACGAATTCCACGATGAGAAAGCCAAATCAACCTCTCCGAAGACTGATATCGCTGAAACCGAGCCAAGCGACGCCGAGGTACATCAACGGCAAACAGATCTAGCAGGAACGGTGGATAGCCACGAGTCCTCCGAGGCTTCAGACGATGACGATTACGCTCCCCGGTCAGAGATTGAGCGACGCTTAGGCGAAGAACCTTTGGAGAGAATTTCTGCAGCATTTGACGATGTCAGTCTCTCGGGCACTCCTCTCACGTCCGATCCTGAGACGACAGCACAACCCAAGATTGGCAAGGCAAAGCAGAAAAAAGCAAAGAGGGCCGCACAGAAGGCGGCAGAGCAATCCGATAAGGCGGCAGCAGAGTTTCAGTGTGTCGTATGCAAAGCCGAGTTTCCGTCCAAGACGCGCTTGTTCAACCACATCAAGGAGAAAAACCACGCCGCTCCAGTGACTCAGGTCAAAGGTGTCAAGGGCGGGAAAGGAAAGAAAAGATGATCAGATGGGAGACGAATTTCACGAATTAATTGCATTGAGTGTCTAGAGGCCGCCACCATGAAGTGCATAGATATAGATTATACCCAGGGGCGTGGATGCATAGCGACGGTGTTTTTGAGCGAGATACTAAAACCACATTGGGATTATCTTTATATGGACGCTCTTCGTATCAAAACTTGTTGACCTAACCTACTCATTTTTGCATGTCAGTTGCTGTCTGGTGTCTATGCATCTCGCATAACTTGCGGTGAAGACAAAATGCCAACACCGACCGACCCCGAAGCGAGGCCATTAGCGAGGCTCTTCTCCCTCTCACACACAGACACATTTTTCCCGCCTCTTCCCGGTCTGTATCTGGCCCTTTTCTCTCGAAACATTGACACTTCAGAGATATCGTCGACGGACCAGGAAGCAATGGATCGTCGATTCATGAGTACCCACGCACTGTCCCGTTGCCATCAAGGTTGCCGCCGAAACACGGTGATGACGCAGGGATCATCGGCGCCCCCTGTTGTTGCTGCTGCTTGCTGCTTGCTGCGCTCTCTCCTGTTCGATCTCCAGTGACGGAGCTCTGTGACTTTGGGCATACATACATAAAAGCGTGGCAGCTCGTGAGGGAGACAATTTAAAAAAAAAAAAAAGAAAGTGATACACCCTTGGTGCATGACACTTGACTTGTTTGATTTCCTATTTCCCAGTTCCCAATTCCAACTACTAAACCTCCGAGGCACAAGAGGATATCACGACGGACGACTACGAAGTTTACTGTGAGGGGGAAACGGGAGCTTTGGTACAATGATTGACGACATCAGATATCCAGCACAGATGGACACTCGCTGTGCAGACCCGGGGTTGCAGCTCGACGTCGACCTCATGGTGCTGGAGTATACTCTGTTCCGGGCCGTCGAGGCTCACTTGGACGCCCTGTGTGGAGGACGATGTCAACACGACTACGAGGACGATGACGACAAGGCAATATACGGACCGCAGCAGCGAATGCTTGTCATCTTCGACAGCTTTCTCAACGTCTTCAACCACCACCACCCTTGTTACGAGCAGTCGGCCGAGTTCAATTACAGGCTGCAGGTCCTAGAGTTCCTCGTCTTGCTGTTATATCGCCGCACTCAGATCATCGTCACGGAGCGTTCCTCAGCAAACTCATCAGGGGGTTTCAACCGCACAATGAGCGATCTGAAGGATCGTCGAAGATGGCTCGCCAGGCGTGAGAGAGATTCCCGCGTTGGGATCCACGAGGGTTCTACAGCGGCCGGAGAAAATGAACAGGCTCGGGCCTGGGATCTAGAGCAGCGGATATACAGCACCTGGGACGCGACCAGACCTCCTCACGCGCCATCAGCCTCTCCACCGACAGCCCTTCCTCCGAGTCCCTCGCTCCTGTCGCCGCTCCTGCCGCGCTTCATGGCCATTTCCGCATCCTTTGTCGACGTTGTGAGGCAACGGCCGGACGACTTCTGGATGGACGTCGCCTGCGAATTCATGTTGCAGGCGAGTCTCGAATCGCTGCGACTGCGCAGCCGAGGGGGCGGGTCAATAGAGTGTCTCCCGAGACTCGAGGACTGTTTTGCATGGGGCTACCTCGGCGATCTCGACACGTCGCTCAATGGCGAAGGGGACGCTCATCCAGCTTCGTATGATAACCACGACCACGAGGAAACAGCAGAGGAGGAGACCGAGGCATTCAACAACCTCTTCCGCTCCACCCCCGGCGAGTGTCCCAGAAACATCGAACACCCATCCTGGACCCAACTGCGCCTCGACACGCTACAAGAATTCTCCGTCGTTGGGGGAGACTCGTCCACCGCCGCCGCGTCCCAGACCCGCCGCCTCGAGCGCCTGGTCGAGAAATACCCCCGCGCCGAGTTCCAGCACCGGCTCGCCCTTCTGCTCCGCGCCATGTGGGAGTTCAGCTGCCGCGAGCATCTGTTGGGAAAACCGGTGCTCGTAGAGATCGAGGAGGGACATGTCAAGAGTCGGGGTCTGGAAGGGGCGGAGTTTGATAAGTTTGCAGCGCGTGTTGGGTTGACTTGTGGGGTTGGAGGTTGACGAGGTTTGGGATTGGGGGGACTATCGTCTCCCAAGGGGAAGGGGCGTACAAGGACTCAGTATGACTCAAGTAGGTACTAATGCAACTACTGCATGAGACAACGATAAGTGTCAGCGTGGATGTGAATATCGAGGACAGGCAGGTGGCGGCGTCGTCGTCAACAGCGCTACACAGGACATGACAGCCGAGAATGAAAATTCTGCGCAACGCATGTCCATGGAGTACGGACTACATGCACGCACAGCCAACTATATACATGATATTATATGTACGAGGCACTTTCCGCGTCCGTCCTCACTGCCCGTCTCCCTTTTTCCAGGCTTCCGCTTCAAACCCGTCCATCCACTGCGTGAACTCCTCCCCTCCAGCCACCCAGCCCTTGATCCCACCTTTCAGGATGACACTCTGGAGTGCCGTTGTCGCCTGCTGACCCTGGTCGGCGATGTAATCCGCCAGCCACCCGGCGGCTCTGGTTCCACGGCCACCCGAGCTGCCACAGTAGAAGATCACCAAGGGGATGTTGGCGGCGGTGGACAAATTGTACAGCGTCGCGAGGGAGGGGTAGAGTGTCTGTGCGGGCAGGTTTATGGAGTGTTTGATGGTGCCGCCCTGCAGTGGTGGGTAGATAGAGTTAGCGTTTGCTATGATCTGGAATGGATAGAAGAAGGTGAATGTAACGGGAGTGAGGTATGAATGAGCAAGGCAGGATAATGTCGAACAGAAGAGGATGCAGCTGGAGTGGAGGTGTTAGTCCATCTTCAGATCGTGGCTTGCTTTCCCCCCTTTTGCACAGTGGTAGATTTGTGTGACTCGTACGCCGTCATCTCATGGGCGGTGGGCTGAGGCTGAGTATGGTGTGTCCTGTTGGCTGACCAAAGAAGCAACGTGCTTTGTGTTTGGTCTTATTACCAGGCCAGCATATGGATTTTTTCCTCAACCTGGACCACCCTTTTCCACCTGGTGTTGTTCTTCCCTTTCATCCACCCGCCGGAAAACGAAGCCGCCACCATCGCGAAGAACAGAGGGCAAAAAGAAAAGCGAGGTCCCTACAGCATGATCATTCCTCCTCAGGTCCACGAGCAGGAAATCCCGCCCTCCCCTCTGGCCCTGCCGGAAGCGTCCCAACAAGTCTTCACGCGAGATGGCTTTGGGATCTGTTTGCCTCGGCGCGGGGAATTGGGCGTGCCATGGTTGCTCCCCTTGCGAAGTGGCCGTGGTCATCCTTTTTCCGGTTGTGCAATAGTGGGATACAAGCGATAAAGCTAAAACGTTCTTGGGTGCTGGGGTTGTAAGCTGGTGATGTGGAAGTTTAAGGGGAAATTGAGGACGAGTAGGAGAACCGTTCAGGCTGTGAGTGGATGATCGGCCGGAAACGGTGTATGAGGGGGAAAACGGCGTCTGGTAGGGGCCAGGACGAATAGCCTGGAGGAAACGAGGAGAAGCGAGGTTTCGGGCCGGACTGCGCATGACTACGAGTAGACTTGCTGGAAGCGTTCCTTGGTGGACCAATTTGTGGCTGAGACAACATTCAAATACTCTCCTTCGTAGTTCGAACAGTGTTTCTGTAGGTATACCGGTTAGACACGCCAATGATGGACAGAAGGCTTACAGGCGCTGCACAACGTCAATGTCGATACCAACGGCCTAGCGTGACAGATGTTTAGGCGTGGACGCTAATGGAATAGCAGCACTCAAGCTGAGTAGGTACTCGGAAGTAGGAGATCCTGTAAGTCCAAGTGGTCATGGCGTGTCAAGGGAGGACCGCAGGCAGAGAGGACGATGAAAATCCGATTCACAACCCAACCAGGTGTCTCATGCCCGCTAAAAAAGCAAGGCGGTCAAACTTGACGGGGATAATTAAAACCATGTCAACTCAGCAACTCGGTCAGCCTTTTGGAGAAACCGGCTTCTAGAAGTTCGCCTGTTGAAATCTGCCAAGCTGCACTATCAACACCATCACCTGCAACTTACGGGGTGGACATGCGAATACGAGCAGCTGCTACACCCTAGCTTCGCGAGATGGTCCCCCCTATCCAACGCACCATGTCGATAACCCTTGCGCGTGAGCCGCATCCACGGCTGTCACCGGCTGCCTGCCTGCCCAACTGCCCCTGTGGCGTAGACGAGGCTTGTTTCACGCCTCGCGCCGACCCTATGCCATCTCAAAAGCAACAAGATTGAAGGACACCTGCAGCGGCGCGATTGAAATCCAGCCCAAGTGGTAGGAGGCGTTGGGGCTGTTTACTTGTCACGCGAGGGGGGAAGGGATGTCAACAGGCCGGATATGGAGGAGATGTTGACGCCAACCCCTTGCAGTGTCAAGCCATGGCTATCCAGTTTATATTGTGGCAGGGCCATTCATTCTCGTCGGAGACAAGTCCAGACGTGCTGAATCCCTCCCTCAGAGATCTCCCCATAACCACCATCGAGACGTATCCCTCGACAACCGTGACCTCGGCCTCCTCTACAATCCATCATGCCTTCTTATCGCGCAGCTCTCCTCTACCTGGCCGTATTGACGCGGGTCGCATACGTCCAAGCCGACTCGTCGGTCTTCTCTCAATTCATCGGCTCAACCGTAGCCCCCGTTCCCACCCTGTCTGACGACCTGGCCTCGTCGTATTTCACCATCTGCACGAACTACATCCATGGCCTGCCAGTATTGTCGGACCTCGCAGTCAGCGAGTCGATCAATCTCGAACAAATCGCCGTCGACGGCGTCTGTCAATTCTGCACCAGCGTCGGCCAGTCGCGGATCGACTCGTGCTGCGCGCAGGCCACCTCCTCAGCCTGCTTTGACCAATTCGCCGCGGCGAATGCTGGACGGACTACGCCTGCTTCGGCCAGTGCAGAGCCGACGGCCTTGACCACTGGCACCTCTGGTCCGACGGCTAGCAGCTCCTCCAACGGCGGTATCATCGTCCAGGTAGGGCCTGAGGATTGATCGACCACGATACACATGCTGACCTCTTCCCAGAACAAGGATCTTATTGCCGGGTCCTTTATCGGAGCCGTCTTTGGTGTTGTTGGATGGATATTGTAGGAAGAAAAGGGATGGGTTGGCCCGGTCACAATATCGAGCGGCGTCCTGGAACGAGGTTGATGTGTGATCCACACCGTTATAGGCAGAGTTCCGCGAGCTTTTCAAACAGGAGAACAGACAATGAGGGCGGGAAATGGATATCTTGAAAGAATCATTCAACATCGCCCACCACCACCCCTCAATAGGCTGACTCCTTTACCTTGCGGCGCTCTACATGCCAACTGATACAAAGCACGAGATACCAGCACCTGTATTATCTATTTGTAGGATATATCACTATCCAGTATCTACCGAGTACTCCGTACATCCGTAGTAAGAAGTTAAGATTCAAGATCGCCGAGACACTTCTTACTACTACTACTTGGCTCGCCTCTATCCGCTCGAGCCTCCATTCGCTCCGGCCCGCGACCTTGGCCAGAGTTTGCGGATTGGGGGCCACGGCCAACGGCTACTGCTACTGGCGGGCCCCTTCTGCGTGTCTGGCTTCTGGCTACTGGCTACTGGCTACGACGACGACCACGTCAATCAAGGAGCACCTCGTAGTGAGTCCACCCCTGGCACTGGCTGGACCACAGCCATAACCACAACCACAACCCAAACTTGGCCAATACCTAGGAACAGACTCAGCCGTTCAGCCTCACCTGGAGCGAAAAATGCGTGTGTGATGCGCCTCAACACGAACTTCGTAAACGATCGTCCCTCATAGTTTTATGCATGGTATGTATCTCTAGTTCCCGCCAGCCTGATTGCGTGTTTACCGGGCATGTATTTAAATCCTCCTCCTCCTCCTCCTCCTCCTCCTCCAGTCACTTCATCCCAGGCCTTTTGAGGATCTTGTAATTCCTCATTCTTCCGAAAACTCGCCCTCCCCGCACAAAACTCTCTTGATCTTTGCTCTTATCTCCCCTCCCACTAACCCAAATATCCCGCGGGCTGTTGTCGCACAGCCCAGTTGGTCAAATCTTGTTCCTAGAACCTCCCACAACACGCCTGTCCTCTTTCCCGTGCAACCGGCAAAATGGACAACGTTCCGGATCCTGAGGTAGCACTCGCCCCAACTGTGATCATGGCCCGGAACAAGGATGGGCCACGGTTAAACGTGAGACTGTATGCCGCCATCCACGGAACGCTCAATCCTTCAGATAAAGTGCCGTGCTCTCTCCTCGTGTTCAAATTCAACATGTCTGTCATGAGTGGGAAAAGCCGACTCAAAGCAGTCGATATCAGGATATTATTTGACAGTGTTGGAGTCGAGGAGCGAGGCCCGGGGGTCATGACCCTCGCGCCTCAAGGCACCCTGACCCTCCCCAGTCTGTCCCCCGACACCGGTGGCTTCAGACTGGAGAGATCGCTCACGCAGGACATGCGGAGGGGAATGCGACTCCAGGGCGCAGCTCGATTTGTAAAAGTGGACTGGGGTCTTCCAGATTCGGTGTCTTGGAAGCTTTCCGAAGACAGCCAGTTGCAGCATGGTGTTTCTGGATCCTTCACCGGTGCTGTTCTGCTCAGGCGACAAAACGACCAGCAGTTTACTGCCAGAATAGAAGTGAAGGCCGTGACGACAAGACCGCTCATGTCATTTGCCCGCCTCTCCCAAGGCACAATGGAATTTGATCCTACCCGTTCCCTCATGCCAGAGCAAGGATTTAATGACTGGGCAGACCACCTGGGAGACGTGGATCTCAATGCTCTCGCATCCCTTAGGACCGACGAGGGTCCGAGTCTGATTCCTGCGATACCCCAGCCGCCACCGCCAGAGGAGCCTCCAAGACCTCCTACCCCAGTCCCTGACTCGCCGCCGGCTGTGGAACCCGTGCCAGTCGAGCCACCTCCCCAAGTCGAAAGTCCTGTTGCAAATAAAGCCTCCGACTTAAGTGTGGAAGAGCAAGAGTTTGATGCAGCATATGGGCTTGAATGGCAAGGAATTCCCAAGAGTGACAAGAATCGAATATTTGCCAGCTTCGCCAGCGGAGGATTCGGTGCAGTGGAGAACAGCATGCGATTCCGGCGTTTCAGACCGCTTCATCTCTTGAGCCTCTTCACGTACCAACAGAGACTTGTGGATCTCGAGCAGGGTGTTCGAGACCACAGGGTCCTTTCAGACGACGACCATAACGCCCTGGCGAAGCTGTTGAGAGAATACGGTATGTAGGCTGTCCCCTCAAGGAACGAGCCCTAGCCGTGCTCGAGGCTGTCGTGGAGAGAGTGTCAATCACGTTCATTTCTGAGCTAACCTATTCGTGTGGGATTCAGCCGAGGCGCTCCGAATGTTCAAGGAGCTCGAAGGGTGGGCGAGTCCGTCCGCAACAGATGCCGAATATACCGCCAAGGTGTTTCAAGCCATGCTGGCGGATGACCGTTACCAGTTCAAGAATGCGCAAGAGATGGTCGACCTTAATCTCACAACCAGCGTTGATTCCGTCCGGAACGCCGTCGCAACAGGTCTCATGTCGTTTCATCGTATCCACGAAGGAGGGCTTTCTGCCTGGCTTTGGCGTTGGCGTAGGTTCTGGCAACGGCGCCCTCAGGAGGACCCGGTTTCGTTCTCGCGGCTCGTTCCCCCGGAAGTCAGGCCCCGCGAAATCGCGAATGCGGCCGACAGTCTGGCCCGATTCATCGTTGCAGGGGCCGGGGTGGTATTCCTGGTGGCGCCGTTGTACAACTTGGTCTACGTATCAGCCTTGAAGTACCAACTCATGTCCGTCGTGCTCTGGTTGTTCGTATTCGCTATAAGCTTGGCTGCATCGAGTAGCGTGTCCAACCAGGAGCTTCTGGCTGCAATCGCAGGGTATGCTGCAGTCCTCGTTGTCTTCGTGGGCCAAGGTCCAAGTGCTTAGGTGGATTTTCGAAGCGACCAACAGTCAGACGGCGTAGGAATTGCTGCCATGGTAGGTAATAGTTTGGTACATGCTTTGAAGAGGAGGGCGGTCGACCCGATCCAAATTCAGGGAGCTAAGATGCATTTGGCGCAGGACTCAGATGAGGAAATCCCATATAGCGAGCACATGGCCTCAGCTGCATTCTCCAGGAACCTACCTGATACCTGAAATCAAGTAAAAAATTAGTTCTCAAGCCGCAGGTCATAGTGATCCCTCCAGGCAACAGCGAGACGAAGTGGAAGACAATCATCCATTTACCCCAGTGGGTTCTGCCGCATGATGCCTGCAAGGTTCAACTCGGGTATGTTTCCGGCTAAGCTGCTCAATAACGTTGATAAACTTGTGTGGTCGACTAACAGCTCCCCGTCTTCATTTCGTCGTCCTGGTCCGGTGTCAGTCTTTTGACAATGCCAGTATTTGCGAAGTCGTCACTCCTTCATTCGTGTTTAAACAAGCGCAGAAGCAGCATCGTATAGCCCAGAACGGCCACCTTTCGTGCTGACCGGAAACTTCCCAGGAGACCCATATTCTGTGCACTCGCCGCAGAGCCAGATCTGTAAGTCGACTCGGAAAGCAGCCCAGTGCCATCACCAGCCCCTTTACCAAGGAATTGCTAGTCATCGGGGTATTCGTCCTTCACGTTGCTCACAAATGTCGCCGTCTCCGGATCATACCGCTTAAACCACTTTCCAACCTCGATGGGAAAATTGTTGGCACGCTCCTCCGAAAAGTCATCGGGACCAAACAGCACCACGTTCTCCTCCGCCACATAGCGTGTCGACTCATCCTCCACGATAACATTGTAGAAGGGCTGAGATCTTCCGTTTGGTAAGCGATCGACTTGATTCATGGTAATCCACTGCTCCTGCATGCGACAGTAGGGATCCCACCCATAAATCACGGCCACGTAATTCCGACGACGGTGCCTAAAGACTTGGCCTACGCTGTATTTCACTTCTGAATTGCGAGGATCAGACCGATATTTGGCTGGGCGTGACTCATGATCCGACTCCTTCAGCTGCAAAATTAAGTTGCGGTAAGCACGGGCGTCGGGCAGATTATTTGTCAGTGGAAGGACGCAGGTTTCAAACAAGTGGATATCTAGATCAAAATATTCGAGAAAGTGCTGCGTAAGGACGGCGAGATGTTGGCGCAAGTGCGTTGCGTGCCTAGGGGGATCGGATGGGATGCTAACGAGAGCGAACAAAGCAGAGTAGGCGGCCAAGTTGGTGTTGATCGGATGTAATGGAAGACCAGGGTCGTGAGAAGGGGAGGCTAGAATGTTGAGTGCTGTGCGTACTGAGAGGTCACGGGCAGACGCCGGCGACATATATGCGACAGTCTGAGTTGGTGTTGTACCAGGATTTATGAATTTGAGCTGTGTCTCCAACCTTGATCGGGAGATGGATTCTGAGTTGTGGAAAGGGTCCATGTATAAGTGTGTCAGATCGGACGGTTCTTGACCGGAAGATTCTGCAAGGGGGTGGCCGTCAAGGTCGAACCCAAGCGGAGGCTGCACGACTGCATGCACATGGAAAGGATAGCTGCAAGGTTCGGCTCGCAAGTTGAATCGACGTGCAACGTAACAAAAGATGGTGGCCGAGATAAGAGGGACCGAGTTTCTGTTGGTGCTAAACAGAGCTACTCCGAGGAACATATGGTCGATGGAGTGGTAGTTTCGTCCATCTGTGATGCCTACCCATTGGTTGTCTAGCAGATGCTGAGCGATGATGCTCGCTCTCATCCGCGGCGACATTCCATCGATGTAGGGGTGAGCCTCGCGGACCGAAAGGACGTAGGAATCAAGACGAGCAAGGATCTGACGCGAGCTTTAGCTAGGACGGCAGCAGCGACATGGCCTGTTCAACAAACTCACATCGGACATGTCCCCCGCGGCCTTTTCTTCGAGGATAAACATATCGAAAGCAGACAGTGACCGTTCAAGTGAGCCCGCATGATATTCTCCTGGTTTGATATCCTTCCACTCCTCAACTGCAATCAGTCTCTGTACACAGCCTAAAGCTGCATGGCTCCAGTATCTAAAAAGAGATCAGAAGCATGGCCAGGAGACGGGCCCTACAGAGAGACTCACTTCTGGGCAAGGTGGTTCGGGGAAGAGGGTGCATTCCAGTACATGTCGAACAAGTGGTCCTTGGCGTCGTAACGAGCGTCCAGGATGACCTTCAACGAGTCGAGTCGCCCGGAGTCCTCCTCGATCATCTTGTCGAGGGCTTGTCGAGTGGCCTTGGATGACCTGTACCGCTCTGCAAACAGCTCCTTCCACGCAACGAAGGATGCATCTCGGAGTTTTTGGGGGAACGAGTGCCGTCGATCCCACCACCTGAAAAAGTCCTGGCAGTATTTCTTCCATACAAGTGGTTCTTTGGCGGCATCTGCGAAGCGGTGGCAGGTTTGTTGCAGAGCGGTGTTGCTCTGGAAGGGCAAGTATGACAGAATGACATGAATGACCTCATTAGGAAGTTGTGTGAGTGGCGAGGTCATCGCGACCTGATTCCTCGGCGAGTGCGAGGACGCAGTGTCGGCGCGGTGTTCTTCGCGGATGAGGATATGGGAGTCTGGTGAATTAGTTACTTGGTGGTGTTTGATGCGATTGAGGTGCTGAGGTTCGAGACGAAGGAGGATGTTACACGGCCAAGAGCGAGGAAGCCCTCGTGACCGCCAAGCGCAGCGACCAACTACCGCCAACTGCGCCCGCAGTTGGGTGGCAGTCCAGAGGTTCAGAGTGACAGAGGACGAGGTTCGGAATTAATGATCGAAATCTCAGGCAAGTACTGGTTTCGCGTCGACAGGTGATGAGACATCTCCCAGATTATCAATTCCGATCTTTTACATATTGTCTAACAAATGTGGTGTCCTGCAACTCTACCCCAATCCCTGTTTCAAAGTACCCTTTTCAGCATGCACCTTGACCATTTGCGCCAGGAATGGCCCCCAATTTTCTCGTGTTCTCTCCATCTTCACCTGATCCGCATCCAAGCTCAACGAGTCGTCCAATGCGGTCAGAGAGAGCAAGGAATACTCCAAAGAGTTGGTCGTTGCGGATTCCAACTGAGCCTGTAGCTCCGGAAGAACCATGGCAATCCAGCTATCTCCTTCGTGCACAAAGCCTAGCTTTCGTGGAAGACGCTCCAAGCCATCCATTCTCCATACCACCCCTCCAGCTGGCACATATGCAATGAAATGAAGACCGCTTTCGTCCTCGTCGGCTTCGTCTTCTGCTTTGAGTTTCTTGCGTGGCCGTTTGGCATTTGCGGCTCTTTTCTTCTTTTCGGCCAGAGCCATGTCCTGCTTGAGACGAAGGTCGACATTCATCTTGTCAAACTCTGTGGCAAACGAGTTGTGGACGTCTCTGACGTGGTCGAAGCGATCTAGGGCAAGGCCTCGTTCAACGGGGGTCAAATGCATGGTGGTCGCTCGGAAGTCGTTGAGTGGCTGGCCCAGGTTAACCGTTGCGTGGTTGTTGACGATATTCATAAGAGCAACCGTGGCACAAGAATTGGAAAGCGTCTGGTTTGCGAACCAAATTCCGGTGGGAGGCTGTGTAAGATCATTTTCGGTTTCGGGTGCGGCCCATCTCGACAAAAAGATTAGTCCGTAAATACTCTGCCTGTGCACTGATTAGCATGGATTACAAGCACAAGTTGTTTCTGCTTACGGCGGATACTCGAAGACGCTGTCAAGTGGCACTACTTCGTTGACCTGGACATTGGGGACACCCCATTCTCGTAACAAGGTGCTGAACACAATCTGGATCAAAGATCAGCTGGGTACCCCTTGGTAAGCGAAGGGAAGGGATTACCGGGTCATTTTCTATTTCTGCCCATCCTTTCCACGAAGCGATTTGGTTATTAGCAGGTGGGACATCCTCGGTATTTGTTGAGGTTGTATCCAGGGGCGTTGAAGCTGCACCTGGACTCTCCTGAAATGTATCCCTTTCTGCCGGTACGTCGGTGGTTGGCTCCGAAACGGCGACAGCTCCAGTGTTGGCCATCCCGGAAAGGGATTTTGAGATAATTTTGTGTGTAGAATGAGAACGAGGCTGCACTTGATTTGGCGGAGGATGCGTGGGTAGGACCACTGCAGAAATAGTTCCTGAAAGGACTATTCTGTCTTTCAGTTGTATAGGAGGAGGACCAACAGTATAGGCCGGTCGGAAAAGTGTCTGGTTTGTCGGACAAGACGAATCTCCATCTGGAAAGGCAATGACTTTCTCCCCAGCTTCACACCTGATCCATTTGGGTACGGCAACGAAGTTCCATTATTTCATGGACTACCACGTGGCGGGCCGGGTCCCCGGGGATGTTGTTGATCTCAGCCTGGACTCGAAAAGAATCGAAGATTCTGTCCTGAAGGTGATAAAGGAGAGGAGCGAGCCTTGTGCTGCGCAAGGCTGTGTAACTGACGTCATTTACACCGCCAAGCCATTTTTGGCCTTCAGCCTTGTGCCTGGCAACGGACTGCAAGACGCGTGCAAACGCGATAGAAACCTGCGTTAATCGCTCTCCAACAGGTAAAAATTGGGTGTTAGAACTATCTTTCTTCTACACGGCTACGGGATTGGACTTGCTGAAAAAATAAACAGCAGACATCAAGCGATTTCGGTTGTCCCAAAACCTCCACGAGTATTCACGCTTTGAACCCAAGATCTTTTTCCCTCAAAACTACGACTCAGCGAGCCAGTGCTGGTAGGCAACTCCAATATTTCACGGAGGAGGCTTTTTGGGTTTGATACAAGAGAGAGGACTTCACAGCCGCATGGTGCAATGAATGGAACTCCGCGACTGCGGTCGGCCTTCCCTACCACTCCACGAACAGACCCTCGACGCAGAACCTTCAACAACAATGAACGCTCAGCTCTGGGCTCACCCCCTTCTCCCTTTCCTGAGAGACCATCACCGATAATACGACCTGTGAAGACCGCTGGTGAGCGGGCGGGTGCCCCTACGCCCCTGATACCGACCGAAATCGTCGACGTTCCATCTCAAAGATTCTACGTTTTGGGGTTTTATATTGCTCTCACAGCCTGGAGGCTGTACAACTCCTACAATGTGGAAAATGATCTGGATTCGACGTGGTTGTTTCTCAAATGGATAGGAATTGATGCCGCATTTTTCGTGGCGCTACCAGCGTTTAAGATACCCTGGCTGGAGTTCTCGTTTCCCACGGCTTTCACACTATGGTTGCTGCATGCTCTTGCAAATGCTTTCTTAATGTACAAGATACCAATACCTTTCCTGACGTGGCTGGGGGCACTGGTCAAGGTAGCCTATGACCGCGAGCTGTCGATCTCGGAGCACCGGGTGAAACCAGCAGATATTCTACACAACTCCTCGATCATCTTGGGCAAACAAATTATACACATCCTTCCAGAGGGCTCTGCCATTCTGAATCCCGAGAAGAGGGCGTTTTGCATTGACGCGTCGAGACCCTCGGTGGAACTACCGATTCAGATCAATCAGACGACACCTATTTCTATTGAGCTGCAACGGTATGACCTTGAGACAGAGGAAGTCGAGACGATCACCATCAGCAGCAAACAAGCCAGACAGTTGAAAAAGCAGGCAGACAGCGGTCGCCACAAGTCTGATACAAACACGCCTCGGACTCTGCATTACCCAGTTTCGAAGGCTGGCCTGTACCAGCTGCAACGCGTTATTGACACGACAAAATTGGAAGTGCGGAAACGGAGTTTCGACACGGCAGTGGTGCATTGCCCGTTGGCGTCCATCTCGACTCAATCCGAGGACAGATGCACTGGAGAGTTGAGCAACGTCGCTCTGCGAGTCACAGGTGTCCCACCATTCAAAGTCAAATACAGCAAGACCGTCAATCACAAGCAATTCAGTTCCATTGTCCAGAATGTACTGCCCCATGTGGATCTCGACTTGGTCTCCAGTGATGAGGCCTCGGCTGTCGTCCTTGATCCACGACGGCCACATATGGGATGGACGAAATCCACAACCGAGTCGTTCGAGATCAATGAATCTCTCCACCAGAATGGAAGCCATTCTTACACTATCGAGGAAGTAGAAGATGGTCTCGGGAACAAGGTCGTCTACAATGGGAGCAAATCAAAGGACCTTCATGCTCCACGGGTGCAGAGCTTGACTGTGCATAACAGACCTCGAGTCACACTGGGAGGCCTCAACTCAGATCGCGTACTTCGCGTCCGTGAAGGAAACGCTATTCCGCTTCCTATTTCAATCCAACATGTGGATACGTTGCATCCATCAGACTGGCCGTTTAATGTCAAGTACAGCTTTGTCTCAGACGGTGAAGGGGAAGCCGTTGGCTCGGAACACCATGTACACGAGATGGCGGACCGTCGCTCCATGCCTCTGATCAATCAGCCTGGCAAATACAGCCTCGATTCTGTTGACAGCCAATTCTGCCGTGGCGAGGTTGTTGAACCTTCGTCATGTCTGCTCCATAACCCTCCCAAACCAGGTCTCAGTATGGAGTCTGAGGACATTTTTGACAAGTGTGCCGGTAATCCAATTGGCATGTATGTTAACTTTGACTTCACGGGCACTCCTCCCTTCAAAGTTCGATACACAATAAGCCACCGTGGGACGGCTTTCCCAAAAGTCCAAGAATTTTCTGGTATGCGCGGTCAGATGGAATTGCGTGAAAGAGCCGCTGGCTCTTACATATACACAATCCATGAGATCGAAGACCAAGTCTACGGCAGCGTGTCACTAAAAGACCAAAATCTCGTCCTAAAACAAGACATCAAGCCACCGGCGTCTGCGATATTCCACGGAGACAATCGTGCTGTAAAGGCGTGTCTCGGCTCACCTGTGTCAATACCAGTTAGACTTGCAGGTCAAGGACCGTGGGACTTGGATTATGAGCTGGTGCATGCCGGCAAAAGAAAGAAGCACCACATCCACTCCGAGGACGAGCTATGCACGATCGAACTTCCGCCGTTGGCAGAAGGAGGGAGCTATTCTGTTGTACTGTCAGGAGTCCAAGACAAATCACGATGTCGTACGACGTTGCAGGAGGAACGGAAGATCGAAGTCAGACAAGAGCAGCCACGCGCGGCGTTCGGCGATATTGACGGCAAACGATCGATCCTGGCACTCGATGGCAGGTCTGTGAAACTACCATTGCGGCTCAACGGCTTCGCCCCATGGGCGGTCAGACTGCAGAATCTGGACGACGGGTCTGACTCGTTTGAGCAGATATTTAGAGACGCAAACGCCGAAATCTCAGTCGACCGTCCGGGTACTTACGAGATCGTCTCTATTCATGACAGTTGCCCCGGCGTGGTTGATTCTAAAGCGAACAAATTCCAAGTGAGCTGGCTGCCCCGACCAACGCTATCAATCAAAGATCCGGCTATTGGGACAGAAGGATCGAAAGGCTTCCGCAAGGCCGCAGTTTGTCAGGGAGACGAATCAGTTCTGGCCCTTGGTCTCACAGGCAGCCCGCCTTTCCACCTCAAATACCAGCAGAAGTTCGAACCAATCAAGGGGCCTGCTGCCATTAGCAACAAGCCTGTCACCCTGGCGGGTAGTAGTGCGCAAGTCAATCTTGACACCAGCAAAGCTGGAGAATACTCTTACGTTTTCAGCGAGCTGGGCGATGCTCGCTATTCTCCCGACAAGAAGGGATTTACGCCGATTGTTCTCTGGCAGCAAGTGTATCCTCTACCGTCTGCAAAGTTCAGCCAGGCAGGGAAGACTTATGGCTACTGCAAATACGATCCCACCTTCACAAACAGCGCCGAGGCCGAAACTGAAAACATACCGATCACCTTTACAGGCACGCCCCCTTTCAGTGTTGAAATTGCCATCATTCACCACGGCGTATCAACCCGCCCTGAGATCATCCGCCAAAAAGAGATAGCCACGCGTAGCTACTCGTGGCCACTTTCGCGGGCCACCCTCGACCTAGGTACACATACCGTTTCTATTCGTTCAGTTAAAGACGCGCTTGGCTGCGAATCCATCCTCGACTCGGACCCATCCGCAGTCCGCATTCATGTCTCATCGCCACCAGCCATCATCCCGCTGGAGTCCCAAGAACATTACTGTGTGGGCGAGCACGTCTCTTTCTCCCTGAGCGGCCAAGCCCCCTTTGACGTTTTCTATACTTTCCAGAATCGTGAACGAAAAGCACGTGTTTCGGGTAATGAGTTCAGACGGCTTGCTGAGTCGCCAGGAGAGTTTGTCATTACGGGTGTCAGCGACTCGGCGATGGGGAATAACAAATGCCGCGCAAGGAAAGACATTCGAAAAGTCATTCATCCGTATCCGACTGTTGAAATTGGCAAGGGAAAGACGGTCATCAGCGACATTCATGAGGGAGGGGAGGTGGACATACTGTTTACGTTTACCGGGACGCCACCTTTTGAATTCACGTGAGTATCCCTGTCTCTCCCCCACGCAATTGTGTCCTCAATCAATAGACACTTGGAAGATATACTAATGGATGATGACGCCAACCAGATACACTCGCACGGAGAACCTCAGAAAAGGCACGGGCAAAGCCCGAGTTCTCGAGACACGCCACGACACGTCAGACGAATTCAGCAAGATGATCCGTGCCAGCGACGAGGGCATCTATGAGGTTGTGAGCATCAAAGACCGATTCTGTTCATACACCAAACCCAGTCACAAGGCTGCTGGTAACGGCGGCGGTCTCATGGGCGGCCAGAAGAAGCTGTTGACTTATTGAGAACCCGATCAATGCGGCGGTACGCAATTTATCGAATCGCCATCTCCTGTCTTTTCCCGTCCACCACTTTCTGCGCAGTATGAGACCTTGGAGTAGTACGCCACGATTGGACCCCTCTCTTCAATGGCCTCTGCCAGAAAGGACAGAGTTCCCCGTTTCATAAACATACATACACGCTTGGACATGTCGATGGACAAAGGACACCCACACCCTCACCCTCACCCACACATCCCCTGAAGGGCCATGCACGCACGTCTTGAGGCATTGCCATGTTTTTTTTACATACATCCCCCACCAAAGGTGATCGCTGGCGGCTGGCGTGGCGTGGCGTCGAGTCGAGCTTTGGCAAACGTCTCACAATAATGTCGAATTGGGCCAGCCAGCCAGGAAGGAAGGAAGGAAGGAAGGAATACTTTACTTTAGCTACTGCTTAATGGTGAACTTGGTTGGGATCAGATTGTGTTTTCTTCGCCCGATTCGATTCGTTCCCTCCCCTTTCCCCTCTCCATGTCACCAACCCCGGACCTGATACTTCTTCCATTCTTCATCAAGATCTAGCTAGCTAGCGAGCTTCCGCAAGCAAGAGAGAGAGAGAGAGAGCTCAGGACATCAACACGCACGGGAATTTCCCGATCAGGACAGTCGAGTCCGGGTTGGTGACGGTTGGATATCGCCAGCTTAAGGAGGATGTGGGTAGTACGTCACGGTATAAGGCAAGCACTTCTAGAATCAAATTAGGTGACAGGGTTTTGTTCCTTTTTCTGGTTTTTTTTTTTTCAGAGGAAACAGGGCAGTTTTTCTCATTGATCAGCTTCGACCTCGAGTGAGGTGCGCGCAGAAAAGAACTAAACAGACACAAATATACTAGAGTGTCGTCCCATCTAGTCTGCGCTTTGCTGTCCCCATAACTTGTCTAGCTATTTCCATCCCACTAGAAAGTAGAATCGTCACAGTACTTCCACCGCTGGTAGATGACTTTTCTTGGTCGTCTTTGCTCGTTTATCGAGCGACTGTGGAATCCTTTCGCAGTGTTCGTAGGTCTGTTTCCGTTTGTTCAGTGCATTCGCCTGTCACGGACATAAAATTCTCACGAACTTCCGGGATGTGCAAGCCGTCGGCTTTCCTCCTATTATTTTTTTATTGTTTTCATAGTTTTTGGTGTGAGAGCGTCTTTGAGATCTGCTTGCATCTATCAAGCTTACCCTTCCCCTGTCTGGTGATGAGGTGGCATATGAAAGAAAGTTCACGGTTGGATTGAATTGGATTCGATGACAGATCATTGTCGTCTTTGGTGTTGAAGATTAATGCCAGGTCCTAGCACTGAGCCGCACTAGGTGACATCAAGTTGTCACGGAGAGGTAATCGCAAGACGATTATAATCGGTGTGTTGGTGTGGTGCGCTGAAGGGCTCATGCAGGGCAGTGGGTATGAGGTATCGATATTCTTGGGTATGTCGTGGTGGTGCCCGTATTTGGGTGTCGTTTCTGCGCAAGTCGAAGAAGACGGTGTTTGGCTGCTCGCCGAGAGAGATATTGATTGAATATGCGCCAGGCGTATTTGATGATTAGGTCGTTCCGTAAGACTGGTGTCGAAGTGGATAGAGTTGAAGAGTATGAGCATAGGATATCGTGACAGTGATAGGAGTCGTCGTGTGGCTGGTATATCCGAGATCTGAACGAGAGAAATGCAAATAGCCAAGCAACGCCATGCAGGTCTACAATCCGTGTAGAAGACTGCACTGACCTTCACCGAAACTTTTTGCGCCAGTTTTCTCCGTGACCCCAACAAGAACGTGGCTCTTTCAAGACATGCAATGTCATGAGCCATAAATCCCCGACCGAAGCTTGCTCGGCAGAGGACCCAGAAGCACCCCCGGTCCGTCCGTAGCAATCCATCCAGAAAACACCCACCCCAAGAAAGAAGTAGAAGCTGTACCAACACTGTTGTACAGATCTGATCGCAAGGAAAACCACATGAGCCAGCCATTATTGAAAACTCCCAGCTTGCGCATGTCGCATGTCATAGACCTTCGTGCCATGAAACTGAAAGAAAAAACGCCGTGAAACAGAAAATCAAGAAAAAAAAGGCCCACCGCTAGATCAAAGTTCAAATCTCAGACTAGTGAGCGATTTGACCCACGGGTGCTGCTGTTGACTGTTGGGGATGACCTCCACGGCCTCGAGCACCCTGACCTCGACCTCGTCCACGATATCCACCACGTCCTTGATTGTTGTATTGTTGCCCATATCCGTTCGATTGATTCTGTGGTCTCCGAGCCTGCTGGTACTGACCGTTGCTGTTGGTAGCATTGTTGTTTGTGTTGTTTGCATTGGCATTCGCATTGGACGTGTTGGCCTTCTGAGTCTGTGCTGGTGGAGGCATTGCGCGTGGAATCGATTCGGGATTCTCATATACATACAGACTCTTGTCGATAGATGGAGGAATCGGCTGGATCTCAGTACCCAGCTCTTGTTCGATTTTATACAGATTGAAACGATCGTCCCAGTTGATCAAGTTGATAGCGAGACCACGATGACCGAATCGTCCAGAACGACCAATGCGATGGAGATATGTTTCAGCGTTTTTGGGGAAATCGAAGTTGATGACCACATTGACCGCTTGAATATCAATACCACGAGTGAGGAGATCGGAACACACCAGATTTCGACAGACGCCGGCACGGAAGTCGTGGAACACCTTGTTTCGATTCTGCTGCAGCATTTTGGCGTGAGAGTAGAAGCATGAATACCCCAGTTCGGTGATTTTCTTTGCAAGGAGCTCAACCCGGTTTGTCGAGTTGCAAAAGATGATTGACTGGTTGATCTGAAGCTTCGAGAATAACGTGTTGAGGCAATGAACTTTCTGCTTCTCTTCGACGAAAGCATAGTATTGGGTTATACCACGCAGGGTCAGCTCGTCCATAAGGTTGATTTCGTAGGGATTTCGCATGTGTTTGTCTTTGAACGCCTTGACGATCATCGGGAAAGTGGCGCTGAACAGCATCACCTGTCGGTCTTTGGGATGGAAGGATAGGAGTTGCTCAATGACAACAGTGAACTCCGGAGAAAGCAACTTGTCGGCTTCGTCCATGACAAATATAGGGCATTCGGACAAGTCTGCAACACCTTTGCTTGCAAGGTCGAGGATTCTCCCAGGGGTGCCAACGATAATATGTACTGTTTCCCCTAACCTGATGATATCGTCTTTCAGTCCGGTGCCACCTGTGGTAACCATGACATTGATGCCCAAGTGCTTTCCCAGAGTCTTACAGACCTGGGATGTTTGTAGAGCGAGTTCTCGAGTGGGGACAAGAATTAGCGCTTGGGTTTTTGGGTTTTTGGGGTTGATTCGTTCGAGGGTTGGAATAACAAAGGCTGCGGTTTTGCCAGTTCCATTCTTTGCTCGGGCCAGGATATCTCGGCCGGTGAGGGCAACAGGTATGGTTTCTTCCTGAATCGGAGAGGGTTTCTCGAATCCGGCCTCGAATATGCCCATCATCAATTCACGCTTGATGTAAAAGTCTTCAAAATCCAAGCCTTTTGTAGCAGTCACATCTTCAGTCTGTTGTCTGGTGTCCTTTGCTGGAAGATTGAGCGAGTCTTTCCAGTTTGACTCGTCTGCGCCATCGTTCAAAGAGGCTTTGTTGAGTTGTGCTGCTAAAGCGTCCGTCATTTTGCGAGAGATTGAGAGGGCGGAATGGGAAAAGGATGTGATGTCGGGTTTTGCGAGCAGCAGATCGATTGGTCGACAACGACAACAACCTCTGTCAAGTCACGAGAGATCTACTGGCGCCTAGAGGAATGGCGTGAGAGAGGGTAGTGGAAAGATCGTGGGTAAAGGTAGGATTGTCGCGGGGTGTTCACTTTGATTGTGGCGGGTTGGGATCTGTGGCTTTCTTGTGTCAAAGGAAGCCAACCTGCGTCGAGAGGGTAGCGAGGTGCTTGGAGAGAGTCAGAAGTTTTTCTAGTGGCGGCTTCGCCCCGTGCAAGTAGTGTAGTCGAGGTGTAAATGAGTTCTGGTGCTTCGAGTCTGGAGTAGAGTGGGAGGTCAAGTTCTTTGTGCCTGGTCCGCGACTGCAGATCCCAGTCCAGCGCCAAGACCAAGGCATAAACCAAATCTTGCTGTTTTAGGCAACCTGCGTTGCCTGCTTTGTTCCAATGACTTCGACACTGATTCTACCTTGGCCATTCAGCCCCCGATTCGCTTTCACCCTGGTTCATTCATCATTCATTCCTGTTGACAATGAGGACTCCCTCAGATCGACAGGCTTACAATACTACAGTCTCGGCCCACCGAGAGGCGGCAGAACCAAACCATAGACACACACCATCTTTCAGCCTGAGCGCACCTGAGACCATGTCGACCACAAAGACAACCCTCCCAAATTCCACCATTGTCGAGCTCTCAGTTGCATAGACAAGTGCAACTTGATGGACATGCTCCCGGTCCCCTTGAACCCTTGCAAGGACAACTTGTCAACGTAAGCTATTTGCTCCACGCCAGATCATCAATGTCGCTGCGCACCTTCCTCTCGCACACGGCAAGACACATCCACAATTCCTTGTCTTTGCAGCGTTGACTGTGGGACCTCTGTCAAAATCCAGCTCTTCAGACTTGCTGTGTTCTGGGAGCGAAGTCACCGTGCGGGACCAATTTGCCTTCCGCATCAGTTGAAGGTAACGCAAAACTGGCAGTGGCCGTGGGAAATGACCCTTCATCGGGCTGTTGCGGAAGTGATGCATGTCCATATAATCGCAGCAAATCGAGTTATCGACCAGAGGCATTGGTGTTGCCAACGCGTCGATGCGAGAGTCCGGTGAAAACAATACGGCTCTGCCTAAGAATGGATGGTCCTTGAAAGGAGAGACGGTTGCGAAGCCTTCTGCGGTCCGATAAATAGTCGTCAGGAGGTCTTGCTGAGGCTCACTGGACGATGGCTTCCGCAAGAACCCAAACTGCAGCCACGCGAACGAGACGGCAGTCGCACAATCATCCATCAGAGTGTCGCCAGGAGTCGCCACGTCCCTCACCTGTGCAGCTTTCGTGGGCAACCACCGCCTAGCACATGTTTTTCAGACTCACGACTTTCCAGTGTCGACTGAGGATCGGCGGGCTCCGTGTTGATAAAAATCGGTGAAGCGTAGACCGTTACACAGAGTCAGGTGAGTCCAGGAGGTCTCGGGCGTGGGCCATAAACCATGATGTGGCCCGCATTATGGCCCTGGCGCCTTCGGTTGTTTACACCGCACGCACCCTATGGAAGAAGTTCCCAGAAGCAGTCGTGGCCCATAGCGTTATAGCAGTCAGCCAATTTGCACATGTGTAAAAGTTGAGACTGCCCACGAGCAGCACAGGTCAGCACAACCTTCTCTGTCTGTCACACGTCGACCGCAACTCGGTGCCAACCTCAACAAGAACAAGATGCAATGTTGCGTCAACGTCGACTCAATCACGTCCGGTCCTACAATGGTTCAGTCCGGCCAAAGAGCAAGATCTTGGCAGTCCTTTGTCCTCATTACCAGCATGGCAACATTCGACAATCATGTGGCAGTGAGTACGAGGCGCGTTTGGCCCCTTTCTGGTGGCGCAATCCTATAGACTGTTAGCATCTGTGTACAAGTGCGACGCTTCTCCACTTACTCAATGGCACAGACATCCGGAGCTTTCTTGATGTCGGATTTGGTGCCTGGGCTGATAAGAATAAATTGCCCGCCACTGCTGTGCCTGGCTCCATCGATTAACAGGTTAACACTGGTGTTTCTGTTGACCGCATCCATGAACACGTCGAATTCGTCGAGACAGCGAATTGGAACACCCATTGCGTCCCAAATCGAGAGCAACAGGCAGATCTGGGCGAATGACTTCTCTCCACCTGACAACGTCTTTGCGCTTCTCCCGGTTCCGTCACGTCTCGTAATATCGGGTTCGACGGCGATGTCCATCTCCTTCTTTCTATGATCAATGTGGAGCCGTCCGCGGAAGCCTCTCTCGCTGAGTTTGTGGATGAAGCCTGCCCTTGATCTAGCAGTGATATGGCCTCGAAACAATACCCACCGCCGTTTTCGCTCTCCAAGCGTTCTCGTGAGTTGCGCCTGTAAAGATTCAAACGAACTCATTTCCAGCTCAGCGGCCTTGTATGCCTTGGAAGTTTTCGATGCCTCGGCGGCGATATCATTCCGATCACCCACCTGGGATTGATATTTGCGATAATCTGCCGAAAGTTTTTCATGTTTTTTGTTCAGGCTCTCATATGTTTCGCCTTCGGGAAGGTTGACCCGTTCACAGACCTGCCGTGCTTGGTCTGTGAAGTTCGCAATTTTCTCATCCATTTCCTGCATCTTCCGTTCCAGCGTGCCACGGTCAGCTTTGGCGTCGTCAATCATAGCGACGGCTCTATTTTTCTCGCCCAGATCATGTGCGCGTTTCTTGCTGGCTTTCTGAGCGTTCAACTGCTCCTTATCGACCCTAGCTTCAGCATCTTTGATGCGGACATCCAGTTCGTTGCACTTTTGGGTCGCCTCGCGAAGTTTCTTGGTTTGTTCGTCAAGGGCAATGACCGAGTCTTGAAAAGAGCTCTCGTGAATGGTCTTTTGCTCCTCTGCCTCGCTCAATGATTGGCGCAGGGCCTCAAGCTTTCCACCCTCGACGCTATCGTCCCTGATGGCCTCTTTCAAACGTTCAACGTTGTCTTCCGCTTGCTGTACTGCAATTTCGAGCGCTCTCTTTCTGTCCGCATGTCGCTTGAGCGCCTGTCTTGCTTTAACATGCCGATCTTGAGCGCTGCGAAATTCTTGCTCTGCCCGTAGACGTTGGGCCTTGCACTCAGCAAGAACATCTTGTTGCCGACGGATTGCATCGTCAATATCTGTTTTCATCCGTGGAGAGCCGATAAACTCGTGCACCGGATCTTGCGCTGCTCGGCCGTTTCGATAAGACAAAACAGCACCCCTAACCTTGCTGCCTGGACTGAAACAATAGCACCGCTTGACATTGCGCAAAGGTGTAGCTTCCGAATAGAGTGCCTTGGAGGCTTCAGTCATGTCTGGAATGAGGATGCTTTGCTCAATTTGGTTGGAAATAATGACCTGTTTCCTGACCGCCTCGTTGTCGATTTCCAGAACGCTCAAGACGGTGGTGAATCGGGGATCCGGGAGATGTGGCTCAATATTCAGTGGGAGGCTGTTGGCGATGAAGATAGGCAGCATGCATTGAGTCCGTCGCATGATGCCGCTCAATAGATTTTCGTCCCGCTTGCTGGTGACTATAAATCCCGAAAGCGCGTTACCGAAGGATCTTTCCAAAATCGAAGACCATTCCGGTTTCAACAATCTAACATGCTTTCCCAGAGGGCCGACAGGTGCGTCCTGGAACCCCCTCTCCTGTTGTAGCGCTCGCAGAAGGTCCTGCATTCTGGGATGAAAAGCAAGATCTTGAGAGTTGCGGTTCTCTACCAGACGCTTGAGGTTGTTTTCCAGGTCGGTCACCCTCCGTTCCTCATTCTTCTTCGCTTCTCCAGTTTCAGCCTCAAGCCTTTGCATTCTCTCAATTTCCTCGACACATGCATCTCTTTGGTTCAGGTGATCCTGCAACTCCTGCTCCGCTCTTCTGACCGTTTCTTCGGCATCGTTGAGTTCGTTGATGCGGCGAGCAGCTCCTCCCCCATCGAGCTCGGCGAGTCTTTGCACTTCTTGTTCGATAGCTGCCTTTTTCTGTGTTATGGTTCTGTCAGCACTGACCAAGGCGTCACGGATTTGTCGCTGTTCAGCAGCGGCTTCTGAATAGTTCTTTTTCAGATCATGCTGTTGTGCCTGCAGCTCCTTCTTCTCGTCGTTGAGATGTTGGAGAGCTTCATTTGCCTCAGTATACCTGTTCGCGGTGGTGGCTGCAATTCGGTCGGATTCCTGATAGGCCGCGTCAAGCTCTTCAGCTTTCGCCTCTGCAGCCGCTATCTTTGCGTCTGCCTCTTGGAGCTCTTTGACATATTCATCTCGAATGTTCTCCTGAATAGCGACTTGGGCCCATGTCAGCTGTCGGCGATAATCTCGAAGCCTGTCACGCATAGCCTCGTATCTGTCGGATAGCGCAAGCTTGTTCGCCGCGCTGTCCGCCTTTCCCTTTAGAACTTTGAGATCCGGGGCCCTGGCGGCGATCTTTACTTTGATGTTGTCGAGCTGCTCCTCGATGAGTCGATAGTCCTGGTCAAGCTGCTCAAGTTGGACGCCCTTCATGAAGAATTTGTACTTCTCCGTGGGGCTCGAGCTTGCAATGAACTGACGCGCCTGATCTTGCGAGAGAACTGCCATTGGGTTTTCGATCTGCAACATCATATGATCGCAAATTTCTTCGAGATCAGACTTCCGAGTAGACACGATGCGGCCCTTTTCTGACTTCAGCTTGAATCCACTACTGCCAGTACGTGAGATATGGCGTTCAACTTGAATCGTCTTCCCATATACCTCGGGCATATATGCATTTTCACCTTGGTTCTTTAGCCTGCAGATGATGGTGGCGTGATCTGTTCCCTCTTTAATGAAGTTTTGCAGACGGGCTCCTCGATTCGTTGCCGAAGCCTTCCCCCCTAGACACAGGACGATGGCAGTGAGAATCGCACTCTTCCCACTGCCATTTTTGCCGCAGATAAAATTGATCAAGGGGCCAAGCTCGTAACTCATATCCTCGTGACACATGAAGTTCTTGAGCTGGACTCCCTCCAAGATGCCGTACTCTGCAGGCTCATTGTGAGCACCTTCTCTGCTCCGGGCCTCGATGGCTTGGGTGGCTGCAAGCAACGCCTCTTCGTCGTCTTCGTCTTCTTCTTCGTCGCTATCAGAACTAATCTCGGAAGGGGGAGTACTGGCATCTTCGCCATCAGCTCGATCACTCGAAGTATCAATGTGGGTGGACGATTCTTCGCTTGTCCGTCTTCTCTTATTCTAGCCTCTTGTTAGCACTGTTAAGCCTGATGTTCCTGAGGAAATGCCATACGGAGGAGGCGCGGGGGGGTGGGGACGACTCTCGACTGTCTTCGCTACCGTCGTCGCCGTCAGTGGGAGCAGGGCGCTTCTGAGGCGCCATTTGAGCGCTTCGCTCTAGACCAAACCGCTCTTTGAGGAGTGGTGATGCGCATGAAATGGAGATGTTGGAATGAGGCTTTGGGAAACCTCGCAATCGCCGCCTGCATCAACGGTGGGCGCGCCTGCGCGGTAATTGGCGTTTGGCGTTTTCACGCGTTGGGGCGTTGATCGACGGCTAAACTCCGGCTGTTAAGTCATCGGCCAAATGGGCCCGATGTCGCACAAGGCGAAAGGTCCTTAGTGGTTCGTTTCTACAGCATATTTATTTTCGCGCAGTTCGTATTGTATATTGAACTCGAACTTTGGTCTCCTCCAGCTTGAAGCCCCCTGACCGCGGTCTATTTTTAAAAGAATGGCTTCAACCTCAGCCAAGGATGGGGACAAGTTAAAAGCCAAGGTATGCAAGGACTTCTACGGGCCTCTCCGCGCGAAATTCGCACTTCTGACGCATGCATACGTTCAATAGCCGAGTGCCCTGCGCTCGATAATAGCTGGCTCGACAGCCGGGGCAGTCGAGATTGCCATAACATATCCCTTCGATCTCCTCAAGACACGATCGCAGCTTAACCGCCGATTACCCGACTCCAAGAAGCTTCCGTGGCCGCCCTTCCCCTCGAAAGAATGGTACACGGGTTGCACGACCGCGATCGTGGGGAACTCGGTCAAGGCTGGCGTTCGATTTCTCGCCTTTGACACATATAAACATCTGCTCTCGGACGACGATGGTCAAATATCCGGGCCTCGAACCGTCGCCGCGGGGTTTGGCGCCGGGGTCACAGAATCATTACTGGCGGTAACCCCATCGGAGTCAATAAAAACACAGCTGGTCGACGACAGGAAGAGGGCGCAGCCGAGAATGCGCGGCTTCATCCACGGGTCTGCGGTCATCGCCCGCGAGAAAGGGATTAGAGGCTTTTTTCAGGGATTCGTGCCCACGACGGCACGACAAGCCGCCAACAGTGCGGTTCGCTTCAGCACCTACACGAGCCTCAAGCAATTCGCCGAGGGCTATGTGGCGCCAGGCGAGAAGCTGGGATCTTTGACGACTTTCGCTTTAGGAGGCATCGCGGGCATCGTGACCGTCTACACGACCATGCCTCTCGACACGGTGAAAACCCGCATGCAGAGTCTAGAGGCCCGGTCAGTATACAAGAACACATTTAACTGCGCCGCGTCAATCTACAAGAACGAAGGCATATTAACCTTTTGGTCTGGTGCTCTACCACGACTCGGTCGTCTCACTCTCAGTGGCGGCATTGTCTTTACCATGTGAGTCTCCTCGGACCTCCGACCGGACCATGTTTTTTTTTTCTGGGAAGCATTCTGACCATCATCATGAATCCAGGTACGAGAAGACCATGCAGCTCCTCGACCTTGCAGATCCCGAGAGACGGTACATTTAATGAAAGATTTAGACAAGGAATCTGAACTCTCAAATAAAACAAAAAGCTTGCGTGATCCGAGAAGTATTGTGCAAAAGTTCTCAAGGGACGGCCCTGTCTCTGAAGAATGGGGGAATGCTGAAGCAGGTCTTCAGAGTAGGGAGCATTCTCCCGCCTTTCGCATGGCCGTCCTTCGGGAAGAGAAGGGCGTTTTATGAAATGTGGCTCGACCCCCAAAAGTGGCGGGAATCTGCATGCAGGTATAGATTCGCCCATGGAGGCCCTTGCTTTTGCTTGTCATTCTTGTTATCAAAATGATACCCAATATACACATATCTGAAAAACTACAGGCTGGTCCCCGCCCGTTGCTCGCTCTACTCCTTGACCTTGATCTCCCTCACGAGGCCCTCGCCCAGCCTCGCCATCTCCGCCAGCACTCCGTCCTGGTTGAACACGCACATGTCCTTTCCTTCTTCGGCCTCGCCCTCGGATTTGACGGGCACACTCGACCAGCCCAATCGCACCCGCCACTCCTTCCTCCCCGACACGGTCGGCCGCCACAGTCCCGCAATCACCTGTCCACCGTAGCGGTCGTAGAAGAACAGGGCCGCGGACCCGAACGCGTGGTTGAGATCGCGCAGGTACAGCTCGACGGGGTCGTACCCGATCGAGTCGACGTCCATGCTCTCGGCGATCTGGAGGTTCTTGAACTCTTGCGCACCGCTGTCCCTTCGAGACTTGGCTTTGGTACCTTTGCCTTTGAGTCCTGCACCGCGCACCACGGCAGGTTTCAAGTAGATCAGAAAGTCGTAATCTCCCAAAGGGCTTTCGAATAGGCTTGTCCACTGGTGTTCCGTCATGCTTGTCGATTTGCTCTCGACCAGTTCAATCGCCGCGCGCGCCAGTGCGGTCAGTCGACCCGCAACGACACGCGGAGGGTGTGCATTGACGGTCCACACGGTCCCGCTCGTGTCAATGTTCGTGCCCACGAACCACACCACGTTGTTCAGCTGCGGATCCAATTTCCTCCACGCCTCGAAACGGTTTCGGATCTCCGTAACATCCGCCGCGGTCAAGGAGTCTTGTGAGATGCTCGTATCAATGATTAATGGTGAATAAGCCCAATCCCACCTCGCAAGGAAGTGTAGGCATCGCAGAAACGCCACAGTTGCAGACCCGGGGACACTCCACGGTGCGGGCTGGAGGAAGATATGAGCGGCGATGAGTTCAAGAATTTCCTCGGGAACATGTTCGTGAAGCAGCAGGTGGGATGAGACCCATTTCTTCAGCAGGCGGACCGTACTGGACAAAGGCGGGAATCTGGTGATCAGGTTGCGAATAGTGGTCGTATGTATTGGTTTAGCCTGAAAGTCGCGTTTGTAAGTGGCTAGTGCGGTGGCAAGAGAGTCTCTAAGTGCACCATGGAGGGATTTGTCCGCCAGGGCAGTCTGAATGAGGTGAGCTTCCCGGTCATGGTAGATGCGAGCTCGGAAGCAGACTGGACTGATGCCAGGAGCTGGAGAAGGATAGATAATGTCGAGGAACGAGGTGTTGAAATAGCCTGTGCTGGCCGAGTCTGTATTCTCGATTCCTACACGAGTGGTGAGGCCTTGATCGTTTGAACTCAGCAACTCAGAAAGCTTAAGCAGAAACGCAATTTTCGTATGTTGGATGGCAGGCAGGGAGTCTGGCCACCTTGTGGAAGAGTCAAATTGGATGGAGATATCGATGGGGGACGAAACCGATGGTAGTAATGGATGAAGCGTAGAGCTCGAGCGCAAAGCCGGGTCTGCAGGGGAGATTGAGCGAATCGGCAGCGGTAGACCCTCAAGATTATGCAGACCGGATGTCAGGGTCTGGAACGTTGAATTGATCACCCGGAAAGCGTCCTTGGGGGTGAGGCCTGAAGTGTAGTTGCCGTCCCCCAGGACACTGGACTCCAGATTCTGACTCCTTGTTTCGAGCGAGCTCGGAAACAGTTTGAAATGCAAAGTTGCGAGATATGCGATGATCTGTAACGTCACTGGCCGGTCTCCTGCCCATACCAGACTTTCAGATATACTGCCGTCCTTGAACCGGCGCAACTCTGCCTTTTCGCCCCAGAACTCGCGGAATTTGGCAGCTTCTTCCTGTTCGTCTGCTGATGGGCCGCGGTCAACGAGGCGGTTGACATTTTCTGGATTAGCAAGCAACGCAACTTGCAACTCATATTTCTCTTTTCGGTGAGCAGGGGGCTTGTTGACAGGCCACCCTGACTCTTGAGGCAGCTTGACGTCGATCAAAGTAGTCCTGTCACCCAGTCCCTTTTTCAGGATCTTATACATTCTTTGCACAAAATTTCGTTCACCTGTGGTAGTTCTGACTAGATCTGCAGCTACTGTTACAGAATATATCTCGTCGTACTGCAGCAAGGGCACGGCGACGTTCAGCACAAAGGTTGCATCAAACCCGTTCTGGTTGCGAGAATTGAGCGCCGACAAGGAGACTTGAGCGTGATGACGAAGTAATTCATACGACCAAGGAGACATCTTATAGAGGATGTTGACACCCGTCTCCCCATCGTAGATGACTGGCACGTCCGAGCGCGGAAGGTCGAAATTAGCACCGTTGAGAAGCATCGGTTCCAGTAGATCTCGTCCGCCGAGTATCTGAAGCATAGCCTTGAAAAACTGTATGCTGCTGTACTGTTTCGAGAACAATGGGTGGCCGCGGTGACCGCCGGTGCGCGTCAGTAGTGCGCATATTATAGTCCATTCCAGGAAACCGAATCCGCTTGTCCGAGCGGAACTGGAAAAACCTCGTTGTCGAAGCCAGAGTTGGCCAATCCGGCAAGCTTCGTCAAAGGACGAGCTCCTTGTCGATTGGATGAGTTGGTCGAAGTGTAGGGTAGATGCGGCGTACCGTATTGCACTGTTGTAGAATGGAGATGACTGGCCATTTTGTTCTTGACTGCCCGGTATTTCTTGCCTGAGACAGTTCTTCGAAGGCAGCGTCTTTGCTATGGGTATTGAATGGTCGTTGAAACCCACAGCAATCTGGAACTTGAACTTGGATGGTTTCCTGTCCTTGACAACGAGGTCAATGACGGGTAAAAGATCGACATCATGCTTGTGTGCAAAGGAGATATCGAAGTCAACCTCTTCACTCTGCTTGATAGCTGACGCGACACAGGCGAGGTAAAATGCGCCCTTGTGACATGCCCGGTAGTTGAGATAATCCTTCTCCTGTAAGATACCATCAGGCATAATCGCTGTGATCTCCACGGCGTTCTCGTCCTTCAGGCTCAGACTCCATGGTAACGCGCCACCAACCAGAACCTGCTTCGGAGCAACAAAGTTGAACTTGTAGTTTGTACCTTTTGACGGCTGTGGCTGTGGGAATGGAATGTTCATTCCTTGGTGCCGAAGCAACTTTATGGCCTCCGTCACATGGACAGGCGGGATGTCCTTGATGTCTTTGATGAGCGATACCAATTTGTTCGAGAGAGTAGTCCATTTGGATCGCAGCTTGTCATAGTTTGGCGTCACCTCGGCGTTCAGATCAGCTACTTGAAGTCCGAGAATAGCTGACTTATTGATGCCCCCGGTAGGTAGCACTGGAGTCTTCGATGTAGACATCTGACTGAGCTTCGAAGTTGATTTCTGCGGCGGTGTCTTCGAAGCTAGACCATTCCTTGCGAGATTGTCTGGAACATCGTCACCGACATCGGAACTGGTAGAGGCTTTGCGAAGGTCGACATTATCTGTCCGTGAATCATGGCTGAGTTTCCGCCTCTTGGCTGAGTATTGTCCAACCGACATATTTGGTGTAGACATGTGCTGTCTGAAGATTTCCGGAGCGCTGTCGGGGAATGGACGAGGAATTATTCGATTATAGGAACCGCCACTGATTTGTTTCTGCCCGTGCCAGCCATATTCGCTGGTTTCATAACCATAGGCAATGCGGTTTCGAGAAGTCCATGTCCAAGTCGTCAATCATTCAAAACTTTTTTTGATGCCAAGAGTTGGGAAATCTGCTCGCAGCTCCCCACAGGTTTGGGAACGAGGTGGTGCCGCCCTATGCTCACTCCCGGAGGCGCGCGAGTAGGCCCTCTGCCGCACCCCGAGGTCTCAGGTATGCTTAATGGGGACTGACGCCTCGGACTGTCAGGAACTACTAACACATACACTGCAAAGCTGCCAAGAGGCTAGCCAGCCAGCCAGCTCAGATAGAAACCCAACCTTCTGAAGACGCATGAGAGCCACCGACTTCCTCTCATGCTTCGAGCCCCGTATAACCGAGTGGTTAGGATAGGCCTATTGATGCTTGAACCTACTATTTCTCTCTGCCTATCTACCAATAGGCCGTCCTTGCAGAAGAGATTAAATTGTGTCGATACGTTTCGTTGAGACTTGAGAGTGGAATAGTTGATGGGTATCTTGTCTGATCGTGGCATTGCAGATTGGGGCTAAATCATCAACTACCGTTCTAGCAGGATCTTGAAAGTGTCTGATCTACAGGGCTTGAAATTTTCTAGCAATTCAATTGGACAGCGTTATGGAGTTGATTCGAGTGATTCCTCCGCACATGCCGACGGTCAGGTCAAACGGGCATAATCTGTCGATGCTAGGATCTTCAACTACAGTGATAAGTCTAACTAGTCGCACGTTGGCTGTGCTTGTTTGTTGTATACTGCGATGCCACGCGATGTATCTGGCGCTGCTCATCTGCTCATCTGTACCATTCAACAATGTCCTCATTTGCCCAGAGCTTTCCAGTGGTGTTATCAATGTCACCCAAGGCCAAAAGCAGAGGAGTTTCAGCCCCACGCCAGGAATCTCGCATCCCAACCCCACCATTGATATCCGTCGCGACAAATCCAGGACAGCATGCATTGACCAGCACGCCCGAGGCAAGTCTCTTGTGTTGTTGGGCGACCACTTTGGTCAGAGCAGTGACCCCGGCCTTGCTCACGGGATAAGGAATCGGACCCCATCCATCGGCAATCTGTTGGCCTGATATTACACTCGCCAGGAACTCGTCCATGAGTTGGTTCACCTCTTGAGGTGACTGGGCCGTGTAGAATCTCTGTCTCAGGTTGGCCGGGTATCGAGCAATCTTGCTCACCAAGCTGGATACATTGACAATCCTGCCTCCTGGTCGCATCAGTGGTGAGAAGGCCTCGATGCAATTCAGGGTGCCGTAGTAGTTGCATTGCAGTGTCTCACGGACTGCGCGCTCGTCTGATGAGAGCACGATATGGTTAGATCGCGAGGCCAAGTCCACACGTCCAAGAGGAGGAGATGATGAGATTACCTGTTTCTGCCGACAGCGTTCCTGCGTTATTGACCAAAATATCGATCCCGCGATGTTCTCGCGAGACCGCTTCTGCGAAGTTTTGAATGCTTGATTTGACGTTGATGTCGAGTTCGTGAAAACGAATCTGGACCAGACCTCCATCATCGTCGAAGATGCGTTTGGTCTTTAGGTCTGTATCACTTAAAACGCTGCCGAGGGCTGGTAGGCCGCGCTCACTGGAACGGGCGGTCAGGTAGATTGTCAAGTGCTGATTGGATCTATGATATAGCTCTGAGAAGGCATATTCCAGTGCGATCCGACGAACCAATGCTAAGCCGACACCTTTGTTTGCACCAGTGACTATAGCCACGCGACGGTCATCAGGTGCCATGACAAGCTCATCACCTTGCTGATGTCCTTTCGAGATTGTTCAGTCGTCAACGCGGTCTTGATAAATGCATTAGGGCATGGCGTGCAGAGCAGTCGGGGAAATTGTGCCTAGGCCGAGCCAGTATGGCGAGTCGTCGTACACGACCAGGTTGACCAGACTGGACCAGCCTAACTGTTGCGGTAGTTGAACCTGTAAATCATTGAAAGAACACGTCCAAGAATGAGAAATTAATTGTGATAGTGTTGAGGATTTGTGACGATATGGCCTCCTTTGAAGGCAAAGTGGTGGCGATTACAGGTGAGTATCCAAAGCATTATCACCAATTACAATCACCTAATACCTCGCTTTCTAGGCGCAGCATCAGGGATCGGTCTTGCAAGTGCCAAAATACTAGCGAGTCGAGGTGCCGTTCTATCATTATGCGATGTTCAGCAAGAAAAGCTCGATGAAGCTGCTCAGATATGCCGAGATGCTGGAGCACGCGAGGTCGTGACATTTATTGTGGATGTACGGTACTCTGAGCAAGTCGACGACTGGATCAATTCGACCGTCCAAAAATACGGGAAAGTCGACTGTGCTGCCAACATTGCTGGACTTGGTGGTCCACTACAGACATTGACAGAAACCTCGGACAAAGACTGGGAGTTTGTGATGGGTGTCAATGCCACCGGATGGTGAGATTCTTTCCAAGACTGATGCCGGCAGTATGATCCAACTTTGACAAGTTTCAATTGCCTTCGTGCTCAATTGCGTGTCATGGAGTCTGGCTCGTCCATTGTGAATTGTGCCAGTATTTCTGGTTTCAAAGGCACAAGCAATTCTTCCGCATACACAGCTGCGTAAGTGGCGTATCACTTTGTTCGTAATTGCAGAGCCGCCTTTGCTGATCTCGAGCGAAAATAGGAAACACGCTGTTGTGGGACTCACAAGGGTTGCCGCCAGGGAGTACGGACTCAAAAACATCAGAGTGAATGCAATCACTCCGTAAGTGCCCTAGACCCCGTGCGTATCACCACACTTACACTGTTCAATTCTAGGGGCCTGGTCGAAACACCTTTGACCACTGGGTTAGAACAGAAGATGGGCATCACATTCCCATTCTCTCAAACAGCCTTGAATCGTAAGAGCCAGCCAACAGAACAGGCGAACACGATCGTCTTTCTTCTCAGCGAAGATAGTAGCTACACAACAGGCTCCATCGTTGTAGTTGACGGGGGTTGGACATGTTGAGATTGCGTGGAGTGGGCAATAGTGATCTATAGTCACACGATGAAGATCGCTTGCATGGCGAATGCTTAGAACTTGCATACACACAACAGACCATATTGACTATGTAACCATCGCTACGATATGGTATATCGCCACTGGATGATCTGGTGCCTTGGACAGAACAATCTTGCCTTCCCAACGAAGAGACCGAAATCAAATCCTTCCCATCCCCTATAGTGGCCTTTGTGCACTCAGTGCGAAACTGGGTGGTGAAATTAGTGAATTGTGTCAAACATCACTATAGGGCGCACGCACTACTTTTGATATAACTTGATCTTTCCATCGCAAAGTTCTGCCCTACATTTCTGAAGAAACCCCTCTATCTCATCCGGAGCGAGCCCGAGATAGCGTCGAAACTTTGGGAAAGATTTCGTGCGTAGGTTTGCGTAGAGAATACTCTTGGAAAGCTGGAATCATATACTCCTCAGCAACAGGCGGGCGACAACAAAAGACAACAAGTGGATTCGGTGTCGGCGTCGATGACAGCGGCTAATTTGCTTGGAAACGTACCTGGCCCACCCGTCGAGCTTTGGATTCAGATGACCATGGCGAGCAGGGGACTTCAAAGACTTCAGTCGCGATATTGACGAATCCCACTCGACTTAATTGATCTTTTAGCTGCTCCATGGTAGCCAAGGGTGAACCCCCGTTGACATGTGCCTGTTCATATAGGTTTTGCCATAAAAATGTTGAACTCTGGGCGCAAGTCTGTCCATCGGCAAAGTGTACGGCCGGTTCCACGTCATATATCTCGACAAATCCACCAGGTGCGAGCGACCTACACACAATTCAATGATCGACCTTCGATGAGTACCCCATCTTTCAACTCACCTGAACGTTTTGCCAAGTAGAGTCGAATAGTCATGCAAACGCTCCGATTGTAGGGAGAACCGGACCAGGTCGAATGAATTCTTGGGATGGATCCACTCGAGTTGAATGTCGTCTTGATAGAAGGTCAAGTTTAAGGGACACCTAAACAAGTAATCAGCGCTGTGTAGCAGAGCAATCTTTACCGCCATACCGTGGAGACGGTGTAACGATCGTCTCAATTGCGGTTACCCTTGAGGAAGGGTATTTGCGGGCAATGTCAACGGCCCATTCTCCGGTGCGGGCTGAAAGATCAAGTACATTCTGGGGATTCGATAGAGGAGAGATGAACAGTCGATCATTCAATAGCAATCTGAAAAGTTGGTGTTCGAGACCTGTTGTGCTCTTGACCTGTGGTGTTGATTAGCCAGGAACAAGGTCGCCCTCGCATTCTCACCTCTGCCTGAGTTGTGGCCGCCATTGTTATCTTCAGGGCTACCGGTCAACCCGAGAAGGACGCCGAGGATCACAACCATCACAACATCAAACGTGAGCGACGAGAGCATGAACAGACTATCTGACAAGTAGTTGGTACGGACGTTAGGTGGACGTTGGGTGGACATCGTCATCCCTCTCGCTTACAAAGACACTTTGATCGATTATTGCTGCTGTTGTCGTATGGATCGAGTCGTGCCAGTTTCATCGTGTTCAGCCGATCAACCAGTATGCCACGCTGTGCATGAACATTTGTAGTCTGTAACATAAGCGCTGGCTGCTAGTGTCTCAAGCAAGAAAACGATGAATGTTCTATAACACGTATGTACTCATGCACGGAAGCAAAGACTAGAGGAAGACCATGCCTACTTGGTAGTCAGAGCACCCCGAATTAACCCACTCGAATTAGCATTTCCAGTTCTTGAAACCACCCCAGGGCATCCAACAACATCAACATGTCTGGTTATGTCGAGTCTTTCAAGGCGCCGACTGAACTATTCACCCCGCTGCACATTGGGCGATACCAGCTGGCGCATCGCATTATCCTCGTAAGTCTCCTCAAACCCAGCAAGGGATTCACATTGAACATCGCCTGTAGGCTCCTTGTACCAGGTGTCGATCTCCAGCGCAGGTTCCGGGTGAATTGAACGCCGAATATTATTCCCAGCGTGCGACTCCAGGCGGGTTGTTGATCACTGAGGCTACATTCATCTCCGAGCGCGCTGGTGCATTCGCCAGAGTTCCCGGCATCTTCACCTCCGAGCACATCAGAGGATGGAAGACGGTTACCGATGCCGTGCATAGAAAGGGTGGATATATTTTCCTGCAGCTATGGCACACTGGACGGTTGGTTGATGAACAACAAAAACACGAGCCAAGCTAACGACAGATTGCCTCAGATGCCCTCCCGACGTGTCTCCATACCCGCCCTTGTCCAGTTCCAACAAACGACTCGAAGGGTGCTGCCCATTCAATCCCAACCAAGTGCCCTTTGCAGAGCCCAAGCCCATGACAATTGAAGACATGCACCAAGTTTGTCAGGATTACGCAAAAGCGGCCGCCAACGCAGTTGAGGCGGGGTTTGACGGCGTCGAGATTCATGCTGCTAATGGCTACTTGGTGGATCAATTCCTTTGTGACAATAGTATGTTCATGCAGAAGAACCACATGTGGTCTGGACTGATATATGGTGCCAGTTAATGACCGGACAGACGAGTTTGGAGGCAGTATCGAGAATCGAGCACGGTTTCCGCTGATGATCTTCGACGCACTGATCGCAAGCATAGGCGCCGACCGAGTCGGAATACGGCTTTCGCCATTCGGGAACGTCCACGGCGCCGCCGACTCGGATCCACATGCCACCTGGGGCTACGTGTGTCGAGAGCTGGAGAAGAGACATGTTGCCTACGTGCACCTCGTGGAACCTCGACATCACGACCTGTTCCAAACTACGGAGCAGAAGCTCAAGTTTCTCGAAGCGGCCGCAGCGCGAATGGGCCGAGAAGTGGAAGATGCGTTGACACTCCGTCCGTTCAAGAAAGCCCTGGGCTCGACGCCCATCATTGTCGCGGGTGGTGGGCTTGAGGTGGCTGTGAGTCGATTTGCAGACCACGAGGCCGATGGCCTGGCTTTTGGTCGGTTTTTCATCGCCAATCCTGACTTACCACATCGATTGAAACATGGTCTGCCGTTGAACCGGTGGGACCGCACACTCTTCTACACACCCGGCCCAAGGGGTTACACCGACTATCCTACAGCCTGATGGAGAGGACATTGCTCAGCTCACAAAACAGCATGCAATAGGAATAGAGTAACAGGGATCTTTGACTACTTTGCTCCACTCCTTCAGAGAAAGCGTACAGCAGTATGCTCCATTCTGTTCAGGAGCCACCGCCAGTGCCAAGTCGCCCATAGAGTCAGTCCCTTGACGTAGCGCTATAAGCTCCATAGCATCTCCGACCAGATTGAGGACGCAGGTAGTCCGAGTAGTCAAAGAGAGTGTCTGAATGATCGCGAATCAACTCGGGCGAGAGCTCTTGATCCGACTAAAACCCCGGGACCGCACCGAAGAAATAACGCCCAAACCCTTGGCCGCCAGCTTGAAGGAACTGTCCGGTCAGAGGGCAGGAGAGGTGGCACAAATAAGCAACCATGGCCGAGGGGGCGTCAGCCGGCAGTCGTTGCTCAATATAGCTCTTGACCGGACCGTCGTGTATCTCGGTCGTCATGTGCGTGGATCCCGTACTCTCTTGCCTTCCTGACGCAATATTAAGCCCCTAGGTGACCAACGCACCTTTGGCGGCCGTGTAGTACTGGATGTGCAAGGTACCAAAGATCGAGGCCGAGCTCATGGCGACGATCTGGCCCATTTTTTGCTCCATCATCCACGGCTACACCGCTTGACAGAGAGTCCATGCCGAATTGAAATGGACACCAATAATGCGTGCAATATCAGTCTCTGAGATGTCCTGAAAGGCTTTGAGTGCAGTGTATCCGGCGTTGCGGACTAGAATGTCGATGCGGCCGTACTTTCCAAGACTTTGCCACGATATCTGTGCAAGCTGACGCCGATGAGTCGTCCGCAACGAAACTGATAGCCTTGCCGCTGAAGAATGCAATTCTTGGCCACTGCAGCTTTCGCTGCGTCGGGATTGATGCCGACGATGGCAGGGGTGGCACCTCGCTGGGCGAGCACCGTGGCATGATAATATCCCATGCCTCCAGCCGCGCCGGTGACGATGGTCGCTTGGCCGTCAAAGGTCAACTGTTCAGTCGCCATACTGATTGGCAGCCAGATCCAGGGCTATGTGTAACGGAATGCCTGAGTGTGTTCAACTAAATATCTGGGTGGAAGGACTCAAAGCTTACTCCGCAAACGCCCGCTTTGGGCCATCCGAAAAACCGGGGGCAAAGTGGGTCAATGGAAGGCCCATTGCGTTTCGGAATATGTCTGACTGGCATTCCGATCAGTCGGCGTAGGTGAGATCATCTAAGCGGGATTCCTCATGGTCAAGGACGGACTTGAAAGTAGGATAAGTGGACCAGGATAGATAAGATCGATTCGTGAGAATTCGTGAGATAACCCAACTCTCGGACCCTTCACCGCGGTCCACGCGATGGTCGTTCGTGGTGCGGCCTGAGCTTCCCCTCAGGTACATTAAGTGGCTGAGTGGTTATCAATCCTATCATAACAGTAGCCAGATGACAAAATGGAGAAAGGCACTTCTAGCATTCGATCTTTAGAGGAAAAAAGTGTCGTCACGACCGACCGACCCTGCTTAGCAAAAGTACTGGTGTGGTAATACTGCAGTACATAAGCTGTCTCCGTCCCCTTGAGCGCCTTATCGAGGACAACCCCTGTGACACAAAGTCGTTAGAGGCAACTTGGTCTTCCCACATTATCTGTCAAATAATCTATCTGGTTCATTATCAAGATGACCGAGGTAGTCCTCGTCACCGGTGCTGCATCCGGGATCGGGCGTGCCTGCGCGGTGGAATTGAGTAAATCGGGCTATGATCTGCTGCTGTGGGACATTGACGGCAAGGGCCTAGAGGAGTCCCAAATGGAAGCTCTTTCTGCACGACAGTCTGCCCGAGTCAAGATCCGAGTCGTCAACGTGGCGGAACGAAACGAAGTGTCCGCGGCTGCAGAAGAAGCCAAAGCAACGAATCTTGGTGTCTCCAAGCTCGTCGCCGCAGCAGGCATCGTGCGGTTAGACGGTCTGACTAACAAACAGCCCGAAGCACACGACTTGGTCATGAAGGTAAACTACGAGGGTCTTGTCAACACCGTCCATGCCGTGTCCGGCAGCATCGTCCAGGCCAAAGGAGCCATCGTCCTCATTGGTTCCACCGAAGGCTTTCGCGGCGCCGCACCTATCCATGGGTACTGCGCGTCCAAACATGCTGTCCACGGATTTGGGCGCTGTGCGGCCATGGAACTGGGGCCCCTTGGTGTCCGACTTAACATCATTGCACCGGGCATGGTTGACACCCCGATGTATATGCCGGAGAAACTGGGTCCTGCCGCTGTCGCACTGGATCAGGCCCTTCAAAGTCGCACACCGTTGAGACGGCGTGGAAAAGCCTCGGAAGTTGCCACTGTAGCCAAATTTTTGCTGTCTGACGACGCAAGCTATGTCAGTGGTGCGACCATTGTTGTGGACGGAGGTCTGACCGTCTGATGATCGACGAAAGGGTGTTGCATGATTATCACCCTAGAAGCCACGGTGGTTTCGGATACACTGTCCGTTCACGAGAAGGCCGTGGTAGTATTGCCAGCTGACTAATGTACCTTAGATATGAATAGTTCTGTGTCATGATCTTATTGATATGGGAAGGCTACAACGCCGCACGAATCGCATGGAGAGTTAGTATATCACGAATAGCCTCGCTTAGGTGTTAGAAGCGGCCTTCACACGACCCAAGGCGGGATGTCCATAGGAAGGTCTACCGACCTCCGTAGCTCAGCGAGGCGCGTAGTAGAAGAATAAGGCTTAGTTACGTAAGAGTACGTAATCACTAAAAAAGGTAAGAAACGATATAGCGATATATCGAACTATAGGGAGTATATTAATATACCCTTCCTAGATACCTATTCGAGATATACTATCAGGACCTACGCCACACAGCGGGTACTGATCGATTGGTTGACTGCATGCAATTGCCGATCTGTAGTGCCTATGGATAACGACTCAACGCTTAGGAAGCGAGAAGAACATGTCTCCTGCCGAATTGTGAGGGTTGAGGTTCTTATAGCTTCCCCGCGTCTACTGTCACGTGGGGTGAGCACTAGACTAAGTCTGCCGAGAGCCTTGTGCTCTGACCCGATAACCTTGTCCTATAGCCTTACCTGCTGACAAGTCTTGTGTACCGCGCCTGGTTCACCTGCCCTACGTTACCCTCATGTATTGTGAGGGTGAAGTAGGGTGCCTGAGCGAGGCTGTTCGTGACACTTAGTGACGCCTGGATTGTGTTGGGCTATCTCTAGCTAGATAAGAAGAAGAGAGGTGCGCGAGGTGCTATTGTAGACGGTGGGCAGGCAATCCCAACAGGGAAGGTAACACGAGGTGCGTCATGTGACCATAACACCTGTCGGGATACTCTACACTTCAGCGGTCTTGCACATTATGGAGCACCCAGGACTGAAACTTTTCGCCTGCCTTACCCTGCGGGATCCCCATGATTTTATCAAAGACTGGAGAGTCATGTACCTCCCCTGGGCTGTTAAGGAAGTCGACCTCGATTTCCTGAGACTGTATGGAGCCAAATATCAATCAAGCGGCTCTGAAGAAATGAAAAAGGGATCGAATAACGAAACTTACCTTCAGCTTTTCCACGAACTCGACAATGTCGTCAATAAATAGTTCATTCCCACCTGCAATCACACAGAACTTGTGGTCTTTCAAGGGAGCCCACCAGTCGGATGGCGCCATCAGAGGTACATTGTAGTTATCCAACCCAGCCCTGCCTAGGAAGAGTTGAGACCATTCTTGCAGTGGCTGGACATCCAGACAATCCTTAGCTGTGTTGGTTCGAAATGACGGGGAGTCCGTGGTAAAGGTCACCCATGGTGAGAGCAGGATCGTGGCGGGAGGAAGGTGAGGCCCAACAACTGCCGGTACAGGCACATTGCTGTGAGGATGAGCGAAAAGCGACAAAAGAGACAATGCCAGATGGCCACCAGCTGAATCGCCGCCGAGTATAATCTAAGCGATGAGTTAACGACTCATCGTACGACTCCGAAACCAAGATTCGAGGACAACTTGCATTCGCGGATGGGATGCGGAGTTCCTGGAGCAGAAACTTGAAGACGTTGTTTGCCTGGCAGAGCTGTGCAGGGTATTGCGAATCTGGAGTCAGTCCTACCCCCAAGGTCAGCCATTTGTCATAATCTGCCTGTACTACTCACCATATTCGAGTACTGCCACGCCGAGCGATGAACCTCGAGTCTCTGCCTCATTCACGAGCTCCAAAAACAATTCGAAATGAGCAGATGTTGCAGGAAGCACGTATCCTCCCCCTTATGAGAGAGTAGAAGTCAGGCAGCCCAAACCCTCAAAACATCTTAGAGTGATCACGAACCGTGGAAAAAAAGAAGCACTATCTTCGCAGTCTTCTGCCCAATCCATAACAACCTACTTCCGTCGCTGGTCACCGAAGTTTCCTGGGGAAGCGAATTTTCGTGCATGAAACGCTCATATGTTTTCGAGGTCGACGGGTTCATGGCCCTGATGGATCAGTCAGGTTCCCATCCTCCATCCTGCTGCGCTCGAATCTAGAGCTCACTGCAGTTGAGGGACCGGGACGTGTTTGGTGTAAGCTCTCATCACAGCGAGAAGAACGTAGGTTTTGTAGGTGAGGGTAGTTCGGCGACTCGAAAAGAGTCCCATGACCATCGCTCGGACGGCGTCAATGGCTTTTCTACATAGTCAGTGATCTCAAAATCAATTTGCAAATATGACTTTCGTACCTATTTTGCCAAAAGCTATAGAGAGCTGTATAAAGCCCATTGTTACTTGAGGTTTGCTGCCTGAAGACCGAATCAGACTGCGCTACAGAGTCATCGACCACACTTAGCTCCAGGGGGACGTCGTTGTAAATATTAAGTACTCAAGTAGGTAGGGTAATACGTCGTGTTGTGTACGGAAATCGACGGAATTGGAGCGCGGAATTGTCTTCATTCAGAATGATCACCATTACTATTTATTCCATCGATCGCGAATTTGCTCTTTTTGGAAACAATTTCATCTTGAGATTGTTGCTCAGTAACATTGTGGGGGTACGCGGGACTGACTGGTCCAGCTAAATCTACAACTGATACAACGCACGAGTGCGTTAATATACGCACTCAGTCACCTTGAGTGTCTTGAGGTATCCTTCTGGGTGCAGGTCAAAGGGTACCTGTTGAGGATAGCCGGTTTTCCCAGTCTCAAGGTAGTTCTTGACAGCTGTCTGGTACATCGTCTCCAGTCTATCTTCCTCCTCAAGAAATTCAACTTCAGACTTGCCCTCCTGAGTATAGGTATCACGGTCTCGATTCCACTTGGTGGTATTTTCGTCGATCTTTGTAAGCGTGTAGGTTGCGTCAACGCCAGTATCGAGCTGAGGGCCGTACCACCTGAGCGTCTTGAAGCCGTAAACGTAGGGTGGTTCGCACTTGGTAATTTCCCATTCGCCGACGAGATCAAACTTGCCCTCTTCATATGCGTACTCAAAGAATCGCTCTCCTAACTTCATGGTGCGGGAAACAGACTGTGTATCCTTCTCACCACCGGCACCATGCATTCTCCATGCTTGCAATTTCAGTTTGAAAGCCCAATTGTAGGGAGCGGTGACAAAATCCCAGACTTCTTGGATCGGTTTGTTGATTATCACCTCGGTATTGGCGTGCTTGACCGCGCGACCCATTTTCGAGTTGATTCGAGGAAAAGCGACTCTTGTCAATTACGAGTCAATGAACTTTGACTAATTGAAAAGGTATCTGCCACTTGTATAGTTATTTGTTGGCAAGTAGAGCAGTTGGACATTACTAGCTATCGGTGCCCCGTGACACTACTTTATATGCAGCATATACAAAGTCCGAGTCGTAAGGTAACGAACCACTAACATGTCATCTTTTCCCCATACTATAAGGCGACCCCGCTGTATCCCTATAAACGTGCTGATACTCGAGGAAATGCCATGACAGAACCAGCAAGAGCCAGCGTCGCTCAAAACGACCATGTGCTTAAAGAGTGAGGAGAGCCCCATAAACCCAAGACCACTCGAAAGGTCTTAAACGTGTAGGCTTCATGGTAGCTTGTGCAGGGGAAATGCGAACCGGTCTATAAACTAGAATGCTCACAGCGCAGTCCTCCCAGACGTGGCATTCATTTCCCGTGTGGTAGTCGCGTTTGTTCCGTTCTAATGAATCTTAATTGTGTGATTGGTATGGCTTCCCAATATCTCGAGCTCACTTACATAGTTCTCTAATGTAGTTGAAACTGATACCAGCCTCGAGAAATGGGCCGTTCCCATACTCATCTTCACAACCAGATGTTGAAATGCCCCGTCATGCCACGTCATGTCGCACTGATAATGACCGTTTTCACCTGCGTGTAGGCGAGGAGGCTGTCCATCCCACCCTCGCTTCCGTACCCAGACTGCTTGACTCCCCCAAATGGAGTTTGCGTCGTGACCATCGACATTGCATTGATACACACGGTGCCTGACTCGAGTGAAGAAGTCATGCGCCATGCTCGGTCCAAATCTTGGGTAAAGACACCCGCATTCAAGCCATACTCGGAGTCGTTGGCCATGGCCACCACCTCTTCCTCTGTCTTGAACTTCCTCACCGTCGATACGGGACCGAATATCTCCTCCTTGTAGATCCTGGCATCGGGTTTCGGATCGACGAATACCGTTGGCGGTATATAGAGTCCCTTTTCCAAGGATCAGTCCACGCCATATCCCGTTGAGGGAAAATAGTAAAACCAAAGGGTTGACTTACCGCGGCGCCATCGTCTACTTCGCCACCAGTCAACAAGGTCGCTTCTTTCTTCCCCGCTTCAATATAATGGCTGACACGGTCGAATTGAAGTTTGTCAGCCACCGGTCCATACACTGTACCCTTTTCGAAAGGGTCTCCTTTTGCCGCAGCAATTTGTTCGAGAGCACCTTTGTACTTTTCGAGAAAGGCATCGTAGACGCCTTGCTGGACGTAAACCCTAGAAGCGGCAACACAGTACTGTCCTGAGTTGAGTGCGATTGTGTTTGCTCCCCTGTCGGAAGCAAGCGTCAATAAATGGATCATGATCGAATGGCCTCAACAGGACCAGACAGTCAACCCCTCTTACCAGAACGCCGCCAGGTCCAACTTGGCATCGTCGAAAACAATCAATGGGCTTTTCCCGCCCAGCTCGAGTGTGACTCTTTTCAGATTCGACTTGGCTGCCGCTTCTTGAATCTTCTTGCCGGTTGCCACCGAGCCCGTGAAACTGATCTACATTCGGATCAGCTGGCAACTCAGCCACATCGCTAGCATCACTGACCTTTCTGATTCTCATATGCGAAGCGAGCATGGCGCCAACTTGACCGGCTCCGGTGACGACCTGGAAAACGCCAGGAGGAAACCCTGCTTCTCTGAACAGGTCTGCCACGTACAGTGCTCCGAGAGGTGTTTTCTCGCTCGGTTTGAGAATGAGTGCGTTTCCTGCCGCGAGTGCTGGGCCGGCCTTCATGAATATGCTGGGCAACTGGTGGGATTGTAGAAGATCAGTTCAGCTGAATCAGAGTTAACTTGCCAAAGATGCCAACCTCACTCACCGGACCATTCCATGCGATGATGGCCGCACATACACCGATTGGTTCTCGGCGGACGCATTTGATGAATCCTCCTTCTTGAGTGTGGCACTCGCCATGGAACTTGTCCACCCATCCGGCATAGTCTGGTTTACATCACATTAGCAGGAACATGGTTTAGAGAAGACGGATCCAAGGTTTCCAACGAAAATCGGAAGATAGTCGTTGACGATCCCTCATGAAAGAGAATTTGTGGCGCTCACATCGCAGTCCGTCGCGTGCTACCTTCGCGTCTATCGCCGCGAACTGACTCAGAGGCCGTCCGAAACAGGCCGCGTCCAACTTCCCTATGATATCAGAGTGAACCGGGTCGCTAATGAGCTCGGACAATTTCCAAAAGCACGCTGCTCGATCGCTGGCGGTCATGGTCCTCCAAGGACTCCCGGGCAACATGGCCGCCTCGGCTGCTTGAACGGCTGAGTCGACATCAGTCTGGCTGGCGATGGCGACCTGCTCCGACACGAGATTGCCAGTGGCAGGATTGTAGAGTTTGAGGCTGTAATCTCTTCAATATCATCGCTGACACAACAGTCATTACTTCATGCCCTTACCGGTCTTGCCCTTTAGCTTCAACATACTGATCACAGTCTTAGCTTATGGTCATTGATCATGGTCTTGGATACATTCTACTTTCTCTCACTGACCTTGTTGTTGATGTAAATCTTGTTCGCAAGATCTTCTATCACGTTTTCCATGTTGTCCGTCCTTGCGGGAAGTGTTGGTACTGCTTTTGCCGCTGTCGCCCTCGGATGGTACGAGACACTCGAATCTCGACACGTTATTCTCCAATTCTAGATCTTTCGAGATTTAGACGCCCTCAGGGCTAGTTCCCCACGGTCGACATTGCAGGCGCGTAAGTGGACGAGGTGCTGTCGTTTATGGCGAGTCGTTTGTGGCGATGTTTGCAGAACCAAAATTGCTCAATCAGGATCACAAAATTTCACGGGGTGAGGAATGCAGAGGTCTGTTAAACACCACGCAGAGTCCTAGAATTTCAATATCTGTAACAGTCAATTGTGGAAGTTTGCCTCGAATTCATTCCTACGGTGATCATGAGTTCCTTGAAAACCGACGATGGACTTCCAACCCAAATGAAAGCCGTCGTGTTCCAAAAAGTAAGCAGGCACAGACACGTTTCGAGCGGGTTGTGTCCTGGACTGATCTGATGATCCACTAGCCCGGCGAACCTCTGAAGCTTGTCGAGAAGGCAGTGCCCAAGCCAGGACCCGGAGAACTCCTTGTGAAGATTCTTTCAACTAGCATCTGTGCCTCAGACTTGGTGCCATGGAAAGGATACCTCGGAGATAAAACTGGTGTGGTCCCTGGCCACGAGGCAGTAGGGGTAGTGGTTTCCAGTATGTGAAGTCAAGCTAAGCTACTGCGTGCTCGACCGGTCGGTCCAACTGAAATTCTATCCTTGGGTGACAGAGCATGAATCGACCGCGACCAACTTGCGAAACGGCGATCGAGTCGGCTTCACCAATGCGGCCAACTTCTGTGCGAATTGTGAAAGGTGCCTGGCCGGGTCAGGCCAATTTTGCGAATCTGGAAAGAGGGATCTCGGATTCGACGTGGATGGTTTCTGGGCCGAATATGCGGTGGTGTCAGCCCTGGTTGCGATCAAAATCCCTGACACGTTGGATGCTCCAAAGTCAGCTCCGCTATCCATTGCACGGTTTTGGCTGTCATCGTCTCGCTGACCAAAAGGGTAAAATAGGTTGGCCCCCTTGTTTTGCGCCGGAATCACAGCATTTGCCGCTTTGAAACGACTTGACGCTCCGGCGAGAGGTCTGATCGGCGTCATTGGCCTTGGAGGAGTCGGGACTCTGGCTGTGCGATTTGCCAGGGCGCTTGGCTTTCAAGTCGTCGGGTTGGACGTGTCGCAGGATGCTCGGGATAGAGCTTTGCGGGCCGGGGCCCAGCATGTCCTCGACTCGAGTGATCTCGACACCGTCAAGAGCAAGGTCTCGGAGTTGACTCAAGGTGGCTTGTTGGCAGGGTGTTTGATATGCACTCCCACATCCGCAGGCTATCTCATTGGAGCCGAGATCTGCGGCTTTCAAAGGTACCGTGTTATATTGACAGATGAACTTTCCCGCGGGTCTGATTGCTGACCGGCGTTGCAGGACCCTTGTCGCGGTTGGTGTTCCTCATGAGGCCATCCCACTGAGTATTATGCCGTTTATCAAGAAAGGTCTAGTGATGAAAGGAACCCAAACGGGGAACCCGATCGATTTGAAGGATATGATGGCGACTGTGTCAATACATGACATTGTTCCAGAGTCGACCGAGTGTGACTTCTCTCAGCTGCCTGATATATTCAGCAAGTTTGCAGCGGGGGAGATATTTGGCAAGTTCTCATTCAATTTGAGTTGAGTTTACCATTCCATTTGAACTCGAGTTGCCATCGAGAGACCCAGTGTTTGGTCCCGAGACTAGATAGCATAGTGCAAGAGCTTTGAGAGCATCTTTTCGAATCTTGACCATCGAGGTACCTTTCATTGACTGCTAAGCATTTGGCGCCTCTAGCTGGCTGAGTTTGCTTAACTCTTGCACAGATTGCCGACGACACTACAGAGATGAAATTTATGGATCTATATGTTCGGAGTGGATAGAGACCTAGTCAGAAATCCGAGTCTAATCTCCTCAACAGTGGCGCACAAGTGATGCCTTTTGTCAAAGCATATGCCATCAACCCTCGATTCTGCAATCTAGGATACTTCATTCCAAGGCAATTGGACGTCCTTTCTCTCCTTCCACAGTAGATAAGTCTTCATGTCAGGCATGGTCTTGCCCGAGAACCACATCATTTCAGGCGTGGGTGCGTTTGGAGGGTACTTGACGTCGTAGTGGACCAGTGTATACGTCAAGAGCACTTTGATCTCATTCACGGCGAAGAATCGTCCGGGGCATGCATGCTTGCCATGTCTATAGTTTGATGGTCAGCAAATCACTTGCCAGGTGTTTCAGCTCGCCTTACCCAAAAAATGTAAAGTTGGGCGTCGTCTGGACCATTGAATGAAGCGTTTCCTGGCCTGGCGCTTGCCGCATTCTTTGAAACCTCCAGGGATCGAACTTTTCGGCATCGGGACCCCAAACATCGGGATCCAGATTCGCGGCCGAGGATGGAGTCAGCATGTAAGTCCCTTTGGGCACGAACGTCCCGTCGCTCAATGTATAGTCACGCATCGCAATACGATCCATTGTACCTGGATAAATTAGAGGAACGAAGTATGTTGGCCGGGAAGGGAAGATCCCAACATACCAGCCTGAAACGGGTGGAATCGAGCAGACTCTTTGATGAAGCTGTCCATCTTTACCAATTTGGTCAGGCCTTGCTTTCTCCAGAGGCCGTTCTCGGAAGCAAAGACGTCGTTGATCTCCTGCCGCAACTCGTCAAGAACTTCGGGATGGGCAGCCAAGTCGTACATGGTGTTCAGAAATGTGACGCTGCTGGTATGGACGGCCGCGGTAAGAATGTGGACCAACCTCAAAGTCACAACTTTCAAGTTCATTTTCTCGGGAGGCGTGATATCCAGTACCCATTGAACTAGAGAGTAAAAGTCAGTTCAATCAGAACGTTGCCCGACGGAACATCGCTCCGTCATTTGTATGCTTTGATCGTCATTAGTGCTATCCTGTGCACTCACTTGTGTCTGCCGGTTTTGTCTTTTCATACTCGGCCCATCTGTTCTCCTTCTTTGCCCGTTCCATATCCTTGAGTCTCTGTTTGAGCACGGGGATGAGCTTCTCGTTGGCGATGGCGGTCTGCTGGGCCAGTCCCGTGCGGAAGCGAAGCACCAACGGCTTCATCCACTCAGGGTAGTGTCGCACCATGTTTGCGCCGCCAAAGAAGCACTCGCTGTATTCGATGGCCATTTTGAGAAACGATGGATCTCGGGCCAATTCCTTGCCAAACAGCAACCGATTGGCTGTCCTTGTCACAATGTTGAATGCCGTGGGGTACATGTGCACCGATTTCCAGTCTACAAACGAGTTCAGCCCCAAAGCCCAAGTACTGGTGAATCCTCAGAGTAATCACCCACCTTCTGGATGACCAATCTCGGTTGCAAATGCTCCTTTGCACTCGTCGACAATCTCTGGTAGGCCAGGTCCTGTCCCGGAGAAGGTTGGACGTCAGCAGCTGTCGTCTTCGCACTCGTTTTGTTCGTTCACATACCCAAACTGTGAGTGAGTTGTTTCGACACCACATTGAAGTGATACTGGTCCCATTCCAGATCTTTGTGCATAGTGTGGCGCGTCTGCATCAAGTCGTTATTGGCTGGTAGATTATGAAGATCCGTCTCTTTTGCCGACCGGAGTTCTTCGACGAATTTGGGATGGACGACAAATTGGCCTCCTTCGGGAGTTCTCATCATCCAATTGAGCCCTTGCCTGGTATACTGCACGGTATCAGCCCTTGCATCGAGGATACAGTACTCATTTGCTGTGTGGCTCTGTCTTACCCTCCTGTACCCTTCCATGATTACCTTGTGTCCATTCTCGACAAATTTCATGGCATCTTCCTTCTCTCCCTTTTTGCCTGGTTTCGACGACAACCGGAGCCATGGGACATTAGGGAATCGCCTTTTCGGCCGCTGTAGAGCCTTAACCAGGAAATATATCACCGTAGGGATGAGGAAAGCAAAGAGATAAGTCCTGAGCCTCTTCGATTCCAGGCCACCGGCCCACGTCGGTTCTGCCATGTTCTGACCTGCGATGCCCATGTTCGTCAAGGCTTCTCGGCTCGAGGACCAGAGAATGTGGATGTTTTAGGGTGAAAGGTGTAGTTCACCAAATGCGTGCGTCTACTGTCTTACCTCCTTGAAATGATTCAACGCATAGTTTGCTTTGACATTGACCTGTGGGGGTACCGATGCCTACGACTCGACTAGAACGACCAAAACTTTGGCCCTTGTTTTGGGAAGACCACCAACCCCGTCGGATCACTCACACTCTAGCAACGTTGGTCATGGTCTGATGAACAGAACTCGGGTTTGGAATACAACGATGAGTCGAGTCGCGGCCTGACAGACTGAAAGTGTATCGTTTGGCTGGCGAGCAACAACGTATACATGTTATTTATGCTTTAGCAAAACATCGATATATCTACTTGGCTAGGGAATGACTGTGCAGTCGTCGGTGTAATGGAGATTTTTACGACTCCTTGATCCCCTGGCAGCAAATATACATCGTCCGGGACGGCGGAGGAGGAGCCTACGACATTGCTTGTCGCATCTTTCATGTACAGCGCGCTCCTACGGTTCTCTCACGCGAGCGACTTGTCCAAACTCTCTCGAATGTCCGATTTGCTTCAGATCATGCTCCAACAGTTGGAAGCTGGAATCCTCAGCTTCCGATGTTGCATGCGATGGCGCCATCGAGTCCCTCGCCGTATCGCAAGATAACACTCTAGACATTCTCAAGAAAGAGCTGGCCATCTGCGCATTTGAGGCGGTCAGGCCGCGGAACTACTATCAGGCAGGGCCAAAGGCTTACCGAGTATGCGACCATCCTCTGTCCCGCGTTTGAACCACGAGTTGCACTCTGTAGTGACTCCATCAGCAAAGTAAGTTTGTCACTCGGACATCATTGACTAGGCTGTTGACGAGGCAGCCACTTAGCGGTTGTGTGAAGACTATCTTGGCTAAGAACTTGTCGACATGGAGTCCTTATTTTGCCCGCGGCCTATCGATTCATTGGTGTCGACACAAAAGAAGGCAAAATCCATGGGCGTGCCATTTTGGACCTCAACTGAGGAAGATGATATAACCGTCTATACTGTCTTTAGACCTCAAGGGATCAGGATTATAATCAATCATAACCACTTCGTCCCTCGACGATCCCTGCCGCACCTCCATCCTTTCCATACATCTTTCTGACCTCGGCCAACAGCTCTTTGGGCATCTCATAGGCCGCAAAATGACCTCCTCTCGTGAACTCGGTCCATTGCACGATGGGACCTAATCCCTCGTGCCACAATTTCGGGAGGTTGCTTGGCTCCTTTGGAAATCGAGCCACCCCTAATGGTGCATCTGCCCATCTTCCTGACTGGACAATCTCGGAGGTTGGTTCCTTATTGCAAAACTCGTAGTAGATACGCGGTGGTGCACCGGGACCAGCAGTAGAGAACCAATGGATGCTGATCCAAGTCAAGATCTCGTCCTCTGTAAAGGGATAGTCGTCGGTGAGTCCGACCAGTTTGTCGTAGATCCAGGCGAGGAGACCGACTGGTGAATCAGCCAGACTGTACGCAATGGTCTGTGGACGCGTGCTCTGGATGTGAAAGTAGCCTGCCTCTTCTTTGAAAAACTTGCCGTGGCGAGCAAGCAATGCTTCGTCCTCTTTGGTCGGCCCGATGGCCACCATCTTGGCAAATAGGTCTGGATTGTCCTCTTGAGTCGGCTTGTTGGGCTGGGTCATGTTGGCATGATGCGCACGGCACGATTCGGGGTATTTCTGAACCAAGAAGCGTGATATCAAGTAGCCCACGTCTCCGGCCTGGACCACTAAACAAGGGGAAGCAGAGGACTGTGAGTCTCCGTCCGCGGGTTACGGTGATGCCACTCACCGTACTGATTATATCCCAGGACGTGCATAAGCTTGTTGAAGATCTCGGCATGCTCGTTAACCCCAAATCCTCTCTTTAACAGGCTTGTTGGTTAACCATGTCATTCACCGACTGCAGTTCCACAACTGGCCTACCTTTCTGGTTGAATCCGAGAACCCGTAATCCATCAGGCTGGGCGCGACAACATGAAATGCCGGGAATTCAGGTCCCCCTTTCACGAGCTCGGGCAGGATTTTGATTGCTTCCATGAAACTACTGGGCCAGCCATGTATGAAGAGCAGAGGGATGGCATTCTTGACTTCGCTTTGTCGATGAACAAAGTGGACATTATATGTTCCAAACCCGTCGAGCTCCACTTGGGTGGTGTACTGTGGGAAGCGGTTGAGCTGAGCTTCCGCTTTCCGCCAGTCATACTTTTCTCGCCAATACCGGACGAGCTGTTTCATCGTCGGGAGAGGAACACCTCTTGACCAAGGCTCGACATGACTGGGTTCGTCTGGGAAATCTGCAAGGGCGAGTTTTTGCTGAAGTCGGTCGAGCTTGACTTGTGGGACGTCAATCTTGAATGGTCGAACGGATGCCATATTGCCAAAACTTGTTGGCCGGGTCTTTCTGATTGAATTGGATGCTCTGAAACATATGAAACGTGGAAAAGGAGCCTACAAGTGTGTTCCTTATGCGTCCAAGGGGAAGAGCCTATAGTGTGTTCCTTAATCGCCCGAAGCTCTGCATATATGCCAGCGACGCCACAACGAGAGCCGTTATCGTTATCGCCAGCACAATGGAAGAGCCCGGTCGTGGAGCAGAACTCGTAAGAGCGATTCCGGCGTCGTCGCACAACCGAGGCCATCAATCCCAGGAACAGGGACGGGCAGCTACCCCAAAGCCAATGCATCCCACAAGACACGTGCGGTCGGTCCCTGCACGTTCTAACCTGGAAAGGAAAGCCATGGGGCCCCAGCACCGGGGGTGTGGGGAACTCCGCTCGGCCGTTATTTACTCAGCCCTTAACGATCGTTCAACGCGAGTCGGCGTGGTGTTAGACCTGTTACTAAGACACCTGACAACTCACGAGACGCAGGAAGTAGCGCTGACAACGCGATATTGATAGCTTCTTTTTTGGCGGAACTAGTCTTATAAGACCTAAGCTAGATATCCTACAAATTATATTAAATTATCATATAAATTGGCTGTAAAATGGCTATATTGTGTAGTAGTGGTGGCGGTGGAAACATCTGGTTGGGTTGGGGGTGGACGGCTATTTTTGCTAGGGTGCTGTATCTAGAGATTAATTTGACGGCCCAGTCCTCCCAATCCCTGAATATCCGAAGCGTGCCCCTAGTACGGCAAGTTCAATGCAGTCCAAAGCCCTTGGAACCATCAGTGGTCTTGATCTCCTCATCCCCAATCTTTTGTGCGACGGTATTGTCAACTTGACTCGAGAGCTGTGTCCACGTTAGCAAATTCTGGCTCATGTCTGACGAGCAATTGAGTGCATCTCGTACCTCTGCCTGGAATGCGGCACAAATGAGAGTCAAGACACCCAGACCAACCGCAACGTACCACACAATGTGGAACGAGTCTAAGTATCCTGCGCGAAGAGCTTTCGTAATAGGGACGAGATTCTCAGCATTGACTCCGGGAATGGAAGTCAATTCAGGGCCCTGGCCGGTCAAGAGTTTTGTCACGAGATCCGGAATTGAACCGCTCGACACCCCGGCTTCAGTTGCGGCTCTTGCAATGGCCTGCGGTACATGCTTGGGTACCTCTCGTCGAAAGATTGTAATGTACATGGCGGTGCCCACAGAGCCACCGAGCAAACGAAAAGCCGTCAAGGATCCGGATGCAAACCCACTGAATTGTTGTTAGAAGACAATTCACGGGATCTTTAGAGTAGAGAAGAGGAAAAGGGGAAAACTGACATCCACTCTTCGGGAAGGGCCAGCTGGACCATGAGAATGGTGATCACCTGCTCCACACCTGAGTCCGGCACTGTCAGCGATGTCCGATTCAGACAATGGTCAAACTCGAGGCTTACCGATTCCAATACCAGACATGCATATAAATGCAAGTGCCATGGCGAGATTGCTCGGACCTATGATCGTCAGCAGTCGGTCGCTCGGTAGGTCTGGCACGACGGTGGAAACAAACCTGGGACAGCTAGGAGTCCTATAAACAAGGTCTGAACAACGATCGACAGGAGCAAAGCTACTCGTTGATGTCGTAGCCACCGGAACACTAGACCTATGCCAATGCCTCCAATGGTGGTTCCCACTCCAAATGGAATTTGAAGCACGCCAACCCGGATCGGATTAGAGCCAGTATAGCCCAATGATAGGTATTGCGACAAGAAGGTCAGGAGAGAGTAATATCTGAGATGAAGGTCAGCAACACGCCGTGCACGGAGACATATTGGTGTCGCTTACAGCATTCCACTGGTAAAGGTGACCACGAGCAATGTAACGAATTTGCGCACTTCCTTGAAGAGAAATGGGTGCAGGAGCGGATTCTTGGGTACGTAGACCTCTATCGCCTGAAGTCAGGTTTCTGAACACAACTTGGATAGGACCATGTCCTCTGCTCACCATATACGGCCAAGGCGAAAATCAAGACAAGCCCGATGATAAACGTGCTGAGGACCTGAGGTGAATTGAACGGATAGGCACCACCAAGCCAGATAATGGCAATCAGTAACAAGACCGGTCCGGCCTAGTCATTCATGGTTATATCAACATTTGGAACCAAGATCAAGAATGAATCACTCACTGTTACACCAAATAGGCCAACATAATCAAAGTCTTTGATGATCTGTCGCCTGGTTGTTGTCTGCAAGGCCAATGGCGGCCCGGGTCGATAGAAGAGATAGCCCAGAACGGTGGTCAGTGCATTCATGGCAATGAGCAGATAGAACAGAGTTCGCCAGCCAGCCGCAGTTCTCAACATGGCATGTCCTGTCACAGGTTAGTAGCGGGACTAGGGATTTCTCTCAAGCCTCAATCTATCGCTAGAACTAGAACCTACCGATGAGAGAGCCCGCAATGACGAAGCAGGACGTCATGAAGTACATTATGGAAAACACGAGTCCTCGCTGTTTCCTCGACACGATTTCCGCCATGCAAGCGAAGGTGTTCAATGAGGCGCCACCACCAATGCCGTTGACTGCCATTGCTGCAATGACTTTCGGGTCAAGTCAGCCAGGAACAGACGACAAGGCCGATATATACTCACCTTGTGGTACCGATTGAGCGGTAGCCCCCAAGATGCAGCCGATGACACCCAGGATCGACCCTCCGATGGTCACCCACCGTCGACCAAGAAGACTATGAATCTGATCAGTACTTTGTCGTCACTTCGTCGATCAGGACATACTCAGTAGTAGTGCCTATGATGAGAGCAGCTATCCCAGTTGCAACGGTCTTGGCTGATATGATCCAGGTATAGTTTGCGTCGGGGCATTTGGGAACAAACGTCAGTTGATTGAACTGCTCATGATTTCTTCTTATCTGTAGGATACTTGAACTTACCCAAATCTGCGTTGATGTATGTGATGATGGGCCCGCAGATGCTGATCAAGGCACTGTGCGTGCTATAGTGGAACTGCAAGGTGAGGCAAAACAGTCAGCGCATGATCTATGCCTCGTGGGCAGAGGGTTTCAAAGCAAGCATTGCTTTACCATAAGGGCAGTAAGTGCCAACCAAGTCTTCAGGGTGATGGCAGGTTCGGGGCCATCACCTTCATATGCCTTGACTATTCGATGGTCTGGTTGCGCACCTTGATTCTCAGCCGGAGACTCGCCACCAACGTGCTCTTCTTCGTGAGCAACCAAGATCTCCTTGGTGGCAGTTTGTGACATGATTGTTTATGTCAAGAGGAATGGAACGGCAAACGGCAGTGATGAAGACGGGTTTCTTCTGATCTGATCACCTCTTGGCGAAAAAGGGCAAAACTGATCTTTCGATTGCGATGGACAAGTCCCAACCGCAATCGCGGTTCTATATAGGAGGTATGTATACTGGCTTTCTTAGCCCCTTTCCTTGTCCAGATCTAGCATTCCGTTTGCTTGGAGTGTCTCGGCAAGTCGTTCGAAACGACATTGTGGTGAGGCCGAGCAGAGGTGTGTTGCCATTGACATCCAATCGAGGTCTGTAAGGGTGTGATGCACTGCACTTTGTCCCAAAATCCATCTCCTTGGAGCCATAATCAATCTCCCAACTGCTGGTTGATACCCAACCTTGATGGGAAGGCGACGACAAAATCCTGGGCTAGTAGAAGTAGACGGATTGATCGCTCTTGTCTACAGCGGTAGCGTTTTTGTACGACTTCCACAATTCTTGCCAGAGATTTCGCGTGTATTGTGGCTGGCAGGGTGTTGCTTGCTGCCGACATGCGAGCAAGTTGTCTTTCGAGCTCCACGACCTCAGAGAGCTGCTCTCGATCGGACAGGATTGCGACTGGCAGGACATTGTGGTTTTGTGGAAATTATCCGACTTCGCATCTCTGCCTTTATACATTGCCTGGATCATAGTGCAAGGGGACAAGATTCGTCTGAAATTTAGAATCAAGGTCGGGGTGTTGGAATGTACCTAATGGTTAGAGCCTCCCAGAGTCTTCAATGTGTTAAGCCAACCCTTGTCTTTGAGGAGAAAACAAGTGGATTATGCTTCCCCAGTGGCTATGCTTCCCCGTGGCAGTGCTTCCCCAATGGCAGTGCTTCCAACATGGAAAACAACTGGGGCTGAATTATGACCCCGACTGATCTGAGACGTCCATGGTGTCCAAGATTTTCATGTGACGAGGGAAGCATTCATTTGTTCCGGCAGTATGACTTTATGGTGACACACATTATCTGTCTACGAAAAGTACCCCCACTGCGTCAGCCGACTCGTATCGAACTACAAATTCGTTCATAAGCCATTTCTCACTAGCTCAGGGTAGTGGTATATTATCTGACAAGTGTTATCATCTGGTCAATTTGAGCCACCAGGATTCTTTTGCCAAAAGTCAATGAAATGGGGTCTATCCGTGCAGGAGGAAGACAGTGTCCAGCCGAACTCGAGTGCCAGACACCACTCCCCGCCACAGTGGATGAAATCACTCTCGAATGGATTCAAGACAAGCTGAATCCTCACATCAAGTCATGTACTCCCCGGGACACCATCGTCGGAACAGCAACCAAAGTAATACTTGATTTAGAATACGACGACGACATTGAGCATACCGACCATCTGCCAGCTTCGATATGTGTCAAAGGAGGATTCACAGCCGATCTCCATTCTTGGGGCACACGAAAAGCCTATGTCCGGGAAGCGGATTTCTTTGCCCGTCTCGCACATGAACTGGATATGATCCTCCCCGAGGCATACTTTGCTGCCACAAATACGACCCAAGGACAAGGCATCGTCGTGCTCCAAGACCTCGCGGCCAACAAGTGTGTCTTTGGCGAGGTCACCGAGCCCTATACAGTGACTCAAGTGAAATCTGGCCTTGAGCAGCTTGCACGCCTGCACGGGACTACCTGGGCACTCAAGAGTCCGGAAACCGCGTGGCTGGAGACGGCCGATGTCCTACGCGACGTGATGAAAGTTTTGCTGACTGACCGGGTGTGGTATGGCTATCTCACTGGAGAGAACGCCTTGCCCGAATTTCCAGAACATATGAAGGACTTGCAACGGATGAAGCGGGCGTTTCAGGCTCTCTGGGATCTCTCAGGGCCCCAGTGTGCAATCCATGGTGATCCTCACGTGGGCAATACTTTCAAGACTCCACGGGGCGACGTCGCATTTCTCGACTTCCAGAACGTGCAAATGGGCGCCTCGATGCACGATGTTGCTTATTTTCTCACCGGGTCACTCGACATTGAAGAGAGACGCCAGTCTGAACGTCGACTTCTTGCAAGCTATCTCAAGGCTCTTCATTCTGCAGGCGGACCATGTCTCACCATTGACGATGTCTGGGATGATTATAGATGTCATCAACTACACGGTTTTCTCTGGGCTTTTACTCCACCGGAAATGCAGACACGAGAGAGAGTGAGGGCGGTCAGTCTGCGCCATTTTGCCGCTGTCGCGGATCATTCCACATTGGAGCTTTTAGAAAGTAAACGGTAGTATCTATTTGCTACGGGCGACTCATACGTGCAGCGTGGTCTGCTGTTGCAGCTCTTTACTGCCAGACTCATTGAAAAGCATGTTCAGTGGTATACTCCGGATGTGGTGTACATGATTCCAGGCCCTTTTCATCCGCATTCGGTTACCTTACTGAGCAATTCAGGTGGAGCATAGGCCCGTGACTTATTATTGGCTAGATATCTAGGACTCGAGTCCCTGGTCGTTGGCTGCGACTCGTTTATATTCTTTGAGGCTCCCAAGCCGCCACCAGCCATGTGGCCAGCCAGGGTGTGCTCGAGGGTCTCGATCGAGAACACTAGCAGAGCTTTGGTGTCAAGTCTCTTCCTTGATATATCCGTTTCCCCACCGTTTCCCCGGAACAAGTCCCTTCCTTGATTTATCTGTTTCCCCGGAATTACTCTCATGCTTTCGCTTCAGCCCCAGTTGCGGGGTTGTTTATTCATTCGCAACTCCATGCCCCAGAAAGCAATGCTCGGTCTACTGAGCAAAACATTCGTCCATTACGACCCAGCCGAAAGGTTCAAGTAATTATTAAACCACGACGATCTTTCCCGTGTCCCCTTCTATGCGCCTTCCCACCGGTAATCATGGGCATCACCGAGCAGTCCACGATCGTCCACGACAACAGTAAAGAACAACAGCTGCACGAGCATGAAGAAGTCGAAGGAGAAGATGGGTTTGCAGCGAAGAGCTGGACCCGACGCTACATTGCCATTGGGGCACTCTGCTATGTGTACTGCGTGTCGTTGGGTCCGTATATGATGCTGGCACCCATCATTACCATCATCAATCAAGACCTCGGACCCGATCCCGGATTTGCATGGATAGCTTCTGGGTGGACCGTCGCAGCTGCTGTCGGACTTTTGCTGGTTAGCACCGTCTCGGATCTGGTCGGCCGGAGATGGGTTGCCGTCAGCACGACCGTCCTGGCCATCATATCCGCCATACTGGGAATCACCGCACAAACCATTGGGCAAGGTAAGCCACGTTTTCCACCCAAAGTGAGGGTGTTCATTAGCTCGAACCAGCTAACCGTGCCCATCAGTCATCGCCGCCAATGTCATGCTCGGTTTGAATCAGGCTGGAGCTCTCACTGGCTTTGCTGGAATCGCTGAACTGGTCCCAACCAGGGCTCGCGGAATCGCTATCGGGTTTGCCAACCTCACGGTCGGGGTCTGGTCCATATGCGGCTCTCTCTTCGGACACGAGTTTGCCACACATACCGGTCCCGGCTGGAGGAGCATTTACTGGCTGCAACTGGCGACAAATATCGTCGGCTTGGTCGCCGTCTTTTTCTCCTACTATCCAGCCAAGCCCCTGCTAGCTGCGCACCAGTCCAGACGCAACATTATCCGCACGTTTGATTATGTCGGCGCCCTTGGAATCATTGTGAGTTCCCTACGGTCCAGTCTTCTCAAAGTCCCTTGGCGGTAAAATACTCATATTCCTCACAGGCTGGTCCCACTTTGATGCTCGTGGGGATCATCAATGTCTCGCAATACTCTCCTTCCAGTGGTCGATTCCTAGGTCCTTTCATCGCGGGCGTGGTGGTCTGCATTGCCCTCGGAGTCTGGGAAGCTTACGGAACCAAGAATCCCCTTCTCCATCCATTCCTGTTCGCACGATTCCGCACCTTCAGCCTGATCTGTATCGTGACCTTTTTGAGTGGTGGCCTCTTCTTCTACGGCTTCCAGGCACTCTTTCCACAATTCTTGGTTCTGGTCTTTGGAAACGATGCCCGGCAGACTGGGATCGATGGAATTCCTCTCGGAGCAGGAACGTGGGTCGGTGGAGTGTCTAGTCTTTTCCTGCTCAAGCCTGTTGCTCGTCGCATTGGCACTACACCCATCTTGGCCTCTGGAGCATTTGCCACTGCCCTGTTTGTGCCCCTCCTGGCTCTCGTGGATGGCTCTTCAAAGCGCATGGTGTATGGATTCACGTGTTTTGCAGGTTTCGGTAAGCTCTTCTCAGCCCGATCTTTCGTTGATGTCCCAATACTGAACAAGCATCGGCGGCAGGGACGGGTATCGTTGATGCGTATACACTTCCTTTGATCACTCTGACGGCACCAGACGAGCTCATCGGCCTTGCCATCGGCACCGTTGGGTTCATGCGCAGTATTGGCGGAGCAGCGGGGATCTCGGTCTTCTCGTCCATTTTGTCCAGTAAAGCCGCCACTCTGATCCCTGCTCGAGTTGTTCCAGCTGCACTACAGGCCGGCCTTCCAGAGACATCCCTGGCCGAATTTATGGGTGTCCTCACGGGGGCCACACCAGGTGTCGAGATAACGGACATATCTGGCGTCACCACTGAGATTGTCCAGATTGCATCAGCGGCCTTGCGTGACGCCTACCTCGCAGCCTTCAAATATATCTGGTACTCTGGAATCGCCTTCTCCGTGTCAGCATTTCTCATGTCTCTTTTCATCCGAGACGTAAGTTCCTTTGTATCTTGTGAACAATGTTCAGACGTGCTAACGATTTTGACTAGCTCTCGGCTCACTTGACCGGCAAGACACCGCAGCACCTGAAACAGGAAGAGATTGCCTCTTCCTCGGATCATCTGGAGGAGGTAAAAGCAGTCGTCATTGAGAACGAGTGTCCCAAGGAGAGTGACCCTCAGATAAGTTGAGGGCCACGGTTCATTATCCTTGCGTGATCAGTATGTACACATGATGCTATTTTCAAATGCACGGATGTCACATGTATTTTTAAGCGATGGAATTCGCCATGGTTTTCAGGCCTAGAAAGAGCCAAAGCTATGCATCAGAGCCTCATAAGACCAAGTATTGCTTGTCACTTCTCTCGACACCAGGAGATTGCGTTTCAGAACAATCTTCGCGCAGTCAACGAGATTCCCCCCCTGGAGCCACGTGTCCAACACTGGTCCCGATAATGACTCTATGAGGTTTATCCTTCGCTAGTAGGCCAGCCGAAATGCGAGAAAACTTTTGATAGTGGTCGCTGAGCATATGTGCCTTGAGAGTTTCCTCGTTCAGATATCTGAGTAATTCAGTCAGCTTGGTTGCGAAGGCGAGGACAGTCCAAAGGGGGTGGGGGGTGGGGGGGGGTGTCACTTTTCAACAAAGGTTATTTCCACGAGTCCATCTGTCGACTGTGACTTGACTGCATAATACACCAGGACATTGGGTTCCTGGGTCTTGACTGCCTTGACGAGCTCGTCAATGGCTGCGATCAGCTGCGGAGTGTCAGGTCATCAGTTGATCGGTCTCTGTGAATGCGAGCCCGAGTAAAACTCCTCCGCTCTTCTTACCTCGTCTGATTTGGACGATTCAGGATGGACCGTCGCGATGATGTCAATCTCGCCAGGTGGGAAACTGGTTGGAAGAGCCATGTGAATGAATCAGAGCTTCGACTTCAATGCTTTGAGAAGAGAGCCGGGCGGAGAATAGTTTGCTATAGGCAATATATGTAGTGGTGGGTACGGGGAAGCCCTTGGTTCGACCTGATCGCCTGGTCGAGGATAACGACTCGATTCCCACCTTCGGCTGTGCGTCTGCACTATACGGGCCAACAAGCCGGCTTAACCCGCCCCGATGAATAGTCGAGGAGTATTACATTCCCTCGAATACCGATATAGCCAATTCCATGTACCGAACGATCCTCGGACGGCGCCCGTCGCCTCACCTAGTTAGAGGCAGTAACCCGGCCTGGTGTGAAGAGTGAAGAAACCGGAACAAAGCTCACAGACTCAATCACCGTGCCCAAGTTGGATCTTCATCGCTTTTGGCCATAATGTCCAAGAACGTACCCGAGACGATGTTGGAGGCTCTCGTCCACAGCACGGGAAAGGTCTCAATCCATCGAACTGACCTCCCGCAGCCGGACGGTAACGAGGTTTTGATCGAGGTCTTTGCAGCTGGGATGAACCCCAAAGACTGGAAAGTGCCGCAATTCTTCCCATCGTTCGACGGAACCAACCAAGGCGACGATATCGCGGGCGTCGTTCGAAAAGTCGGATCGGCCGTCATCAAGTTCAAGCCTGGAGATCGTGTTGCAGCCTACCACGATATGCGCCGACCTGGGGGCGGTGCGTATGCAGACTATGCCATAGCTCCAGAACATGCGACATTTCACATCCCCGCAGTTCTCGACTTTGAGCGTGCCGCAACGATTCCCCTGTCATACATGACGGCGGCGGTGGCTTTGTTTGTTCGGCTTGGCCTTCCCGAGCCTTGGGTTGCTCGAGCTCATCCCGACAAGCTCCCGGAAGGAGGAATACTGATCTATGGTGGCGCGAGTGCGGTCGGTGCGTATGCAATTCAACTCGCACGCTACGCCGGCATCCACCCCATCATTACGGTCGCTGGGAATGGCCTGCCTCTGGTAGAAAAATTTCTACAGTCGGACAAGGGCGACGTCGCGATCGACTACCGCCAATCCACGCCAGATCTGATCAGGGATCTCAAAACCGCGTTGGCGGGTAAAGAGCTCAAGTTTGCTTTGGATGCAGTGGCCGACCAATCCAAGTCAACACGTGACAATATTCTTGCAGTGATGGCGTCTGGCGGGAATCTGACAACTGTGATACCAACCGAATCGGCCAACGAAAAGACTCGGTCAATCTTCAACGTCAGTTTCACCTCCGTCGGCGTGGTGTTCAACTCTGACCAAGACTTTGGAGAGGTCTGGTTCCAGCTGGCATCAAGAGGTCTACGAGAAGGGTGGCTTGTGCCCCATCCATTCGAGATGGTCCAGGGTGGGCTCGCGGGCATTCAAGATGCACTAAAGAAACTCCAAGACGGTAAGATTAGCGCGAGGAAGTATGTCGTAAGAGTCAAAGACACGGTAACCACACCGACAATGACATAGCCGGAACAATCTTTCGATTGCATGAATTATCCCAAGAAAACATCTGCCTAGGCAAGCTCCACTGGGTGGTGTCGCTTCAAAAACCAAAGCCTTTGAATAAGATAGCGTCGTAGTTGGATCGAGAAAAGTGCTACGGTTATGGATGGTCGGTTGGATGGACTTCTTCCACACATACTTCCATCTCAAGCCGTAAGGACCATGTCCGTCGGGCTATACGCGCGCCTTGATCAACACCTTCGTGCTGGGATTGGGCGAAATGGTCGTCTCCCCATACAAGCTCTCAGGACGGGTTTTCCCAGGTGGGAACTTGAAGTCGTAGCGCAACAGCAGATTTCCCAGAATCAGACGCATTTCATTTGATGCAAAAAAACGTCCGGGACAAGCATGGGTTCCGTGACCAAAGCCGAGGGAATTGGGACTTGTGGCCACAAACTGCCATTTCCCTTCATTCGACCTATCCTTCTCGGCTTGCCTTAATTTCACAAATCGCCAAGGGTCAAATTGATTGGGATCACTGTAGTATGCCGGGTCTCTGTTTGCTGCTGCGGACGAGAAGAGGAAATGAACACCACTCGGCACGACCTGGCCGCCTGAGAGCTTGAGATCTAACGTCGCGACCCGGCCGATGGCGATGGCATGGGATGGATTCAAGCGCTGTGACTCTCTCATGACCGAGTCGAATTTGATCAAATTGTTGAGAGCAATCTTGTTCATCTTGCCATCATTGGCGGCCAGGACGTCGGTGTATTCAGTACGCAGCTCGTCGGCCACACCGGGGTTATTGATGATGTCCAGTATTGTGTTGACCAGTGCATTGGTGGTTGTATGTATGGAGCCCACAGCAATCAGAATCTGGATACGGGCTTGATAGTCTGGGTCCCAGCCACCAGGGCCTTTCTCCTTGATTGTCCAGGTCAGAGTGTCAGCTGGCATGGTATCAGTCGGATCACTCTCCATGAGTCGACGACGATCTTCTAGCACGGGTCGGAGGAGATCGCGGGCCTGAGCTCTCATGTCGACAATCTGCCGGCATTTGGGCAGACACCTGGAAACCACCGGATGGGTCCAGATCGGCCAACCATGGAGCTCTTCGACTGCTTGCATTGAGATCATAGTGTAGTCAATCATCAGATTCACCTAGTATATTGTCAGTTCAAGTGTGTCCTATACAAGAGGCCAAAGATCAACGACACACCCAAACCGGATTCTTGGACAGCTGTTCTGGCACAAACATTCTTGCTGTGAGCCGCCCCACGACTTGCAGGAGCCGTGCATGGAGAGTAACTTCTTCCCAGTCTGGAGAGTCCTATCGGTCTCGTATCTCGTCATTTACTTTTGGTGGGGGGGGGGGGGGGGGGTCATGCAATCACCTTTACAGTGACCAAAAACCGAGTCGAAGCACTCGGCAACTGCGATTTCCATGGCTCCGATATACTTGGCCAGATTCCGGGTGACATGAATACGGATGACATCGACAAAATGAAAGTCCATAATACCCAACCCCGTGTATTTTCCGTGGAACCGGGTCATCGAGTCCCGAGCAACGCTGACCTTTGACTCAGGTAGCGAGCTCACTTCACTAATGAATCGGGGAGGGATCCAGACAATGTCGTGCCGTCGAAACGGGAGACGGTGCAGGTTTTTGATCTGGCCAGACAATCAGTATCGGATGTGAGCTCTGCAACATGGGTGAGGTTCCCATACATTGAAATAGGCATTCTCGAGAGTTTTGTAGAACGTGGTCTGTCCTTTCTCGCCGAGGACTGGCAGATGATCAATTGATGCGTGTGCAGAAAGCATGCTCAGTAGGTACAAAGCAGCTGCAAATATCACTGCCGAAATGGCGATACTCGTAAGGCTGTATGCCCCCGAAAAGGAAGATTGCATCAACATCGTGTACTAAGCGGTTCACCAACTTGGTTTGAAGGCTCAAGGGACACAGAGAGTTGGGTATAGTATGAACCAGCAACAAATGCAATACAACGCGCTTATAGCAAGTAGCTCGGTATATGTACTGGATCCCTGTTTGCGGGTTCATTGCGGGTCCACACCCCAGACATGCTCTATGGCTTAGAACATCCCCGCTTCACATCTGGGGAACAGTCGACTCGTGGGCCACGACACCCTCGAGGATCCAGTGCATATGCGACTTTCCCAGGGTATATAAAAAATGCTGGCACAGTTGCCTAATAACATTGGTGAGTCGGGTCGTTGCAAGAATCGTCGGATCGGATTCTGCATATATAGTGCAAGCGTACCAGGTGTGACAGAATTTGTTTATCAATTTTCAAACTTTGCAGAGCCAGTTAACATGCCGTCAAGACCACCATTTGAGTCACTGCCTCATCGATCTGGAGATCCCGCGTACTCTGCTTGGGGTCTATATGGAGAAGATGATCAAATTGGTGCTCTGAACATGTTGACCCCAGAAAACACCTTGGCAGCCATTCAGTCGGAGGTCAAGACTGGCATCCGCCTGTCGTTGGATCCACCTCTCGACGTGCTTGCAAAGCCTGGAGCAGGACGCAAAGGCCTGAAGCAGACATTGATCATTCGACCAGAGGGTCCGATACACGATGATGTCGTTGAGTTCAACACTCAGGTATGTACATTTCTTGCTCATTTCGATATTTGGGCGTATGGAAGCATCACACCAATGGTTTGACAAGAGATGAGATGCACAGGGAAGCTTACCCTCGGGACTATAACAGGTCGGTGCACAGTGGGATGGATTCCGACACGTAGGGTACATGAAACAGCGGAAGTTCTATAACAATGCCGATTTTGATGCCATCTCCGGTGCGAATCCGGACCCGTCACTGATCGGGATACACTGTAAGTCTGCCATAACGACTGAACATCCGCGGGGATATGTCAGGCCTGCCTCGACTGATGCTATCTTCTAGCATGGGTCCAGAACGGATCAATTGCCGGGCGAGGAGTTCTCCTAGATTACTACTCATACGCACGTTCCCAAGGCAACAACTACGAGCTCATCGGTCAGAAGGCAAACTATTCGATTTCCGTGGCCGAGCTCAAAGCATGTGCGGCCGCTCAAGGCACAGAACTGCGCCAAGGTGACATCTTGCTGGTTCGGTCCGGTCTTTGGGTCGGCTACAAGGCGCTGAGCGAGGCCGAACAGAAAGCTTGGGTCGACGAACATCCCAGCGTCTGGGTTGGTGTCGAGACTTCGAGGGAGATGGCACAATGGTTATGGAGCAGCGGGATCACTGCGTGTGCCGGTGACGCGGCGGGGTGGGAGAAATGTCCGCCCAACACAGCGCCCAAGCAAGGCTTGGAGGGACATATCCTTCATGAAATCATGCTGGGAGGATGGGGGATGCCCATCGGTAAGATTGAACGTCCATCACCATGTTCGAGAACGAGTCATGATGCTAATATCACGCAGGCGAGTTTTTTGACCTGGAAAAGCTGGCAGAGGAATGTAAACGGCAACAGCGATGGAGCTTTTTCTTTACGAGTGCTCCATTGCATATCCGTGGTGGAGTAGGTAGTCCCCCAAACACCATTGTTATCTTCTGATGAAAAATTAAGCTGGGAGGGCGGCGCTTTGTAAATTGGATGATGGACCTATGGGTTCGCAGAAACCTCCCTATCTGAAGCGATGGGTAGGTACAAAAATTACACATTAAATCAGATCACGAGTCGTGAGACTACCCAATTGTCAAAATGTCCCTCGTAAAAGTCTAGACGTATAAATGGCGAAAGTCGATATGTCGTTTTATACGACGTGGTTCTAACGGGGCTCATGCAAGATCTCATATAGCCTCGCGCCATGTCAATTTCAAACTCACCCCAGTCCTTCAGTCAGACGAATATTCTAGAAAACACAGTGTATGTTCTCTGCTCATCCTGGACTCGTTAAGCAGCAACAATGCGAAATCAGAGTACAGACCACGAGGAAATCCGGAGCCTCGGAGCACGATATGCCTTGGCCGTCGACAGCCGCAACATTGATGCGCTCGTGGGTATGTTTTTGGAGAGCAACGAGCCTGTCAATCTTCCTATATTGGATGCAGAAGACAAGTCGAAAAACAAGAACATAACCTCGCTGCGAGAATTGTTCACCAAAGCATTGAAGACCTTTGGCCCAAGTTTCCATTTTGTTGGCCAACATATCATCAATCTTGACGGCGACCAAGCGACCGGCACGGTATATTGCATCTGTACTCATTCAGTGGACCCGAATTCACGGTGGATCACCATGCAGCTGGTCTACGAAGATGTGTATATTTATCACGAGGGAAAATGGCTGTTCAAAAATCGAAACATCCATGGATTACGTGCGTACGAGGATTCTCCAAGTGTCGACTCCTCAGCCTTTCTCCCGTACGGACCATCCTATGATATACCGAATTGTTGGCCAAGCTGGAAAAAGTTCTGGGGTGATGATGTGCCAGCCTCAAAGAAATCATCGGCCCCAAGTGAGAGAGCATGAGGAGGATTCAATGTGGCACGGGCTCGAGTCACAAAGGGTCTGTAACATGGACAGACCGCCAGATTCCGGGCTTGCGCTGTACAGTAGCAAGTGCTGCTGGTGTATATATGAGCACACAGGCTCTTTGGCGACTGGCCTTCTACCTTCTGAGGCGCCTAATCTTGCATGACGAATATGTGAATTACCAAGGGATGAGTAGATCGCAGAGGAGAGAGGTCTGTAGCCGCTACATACCAATATACTCAGCAGCGAATCTTGGCCTCACCAGAATCCATTTCCGTTTCCAACCGTGAGCTGTTGCTTCTTCCAGCCTGAGCGATGCCGAGGAGCGTTCGCACGTGACTGACAAGGACGTTGTCCAGGCTGAGCGGTCGAGGGAAGGGCAAGAACTGGTCCAGAGGCCCGTAGATGCTTAAAAACTAGTCCTTGAAGGTTATGGGGGACCCTAGAAGTCGACAACTTGCCCACTAAGCGTGCAGTAAAACATAAGCATATTGTTTGAAGTGCCAAGACCCCAAATGTTTATTCTGGATTAAGTTTTGTTGCCGCTTTCTTTTAGAGTGCTTTCGGCCTGTCAGTGTTTTCTACATTGCGAAACATTCTACCGGCATCTCAACCTTGGAAATAAACATATTCTTCTGGGAATAGATTTTATAAGACCTGTGACATTCACTGTGCCCACCAGAAGCATCAGATCTGTGCATCACCCTACATACGGCTTGCTTCGACCTCTCTTGTCGCCAATCGCTCGAAAAGGAAACTAATTATAAGACCTCCGAGGTCGGAAAGAAAAATCTCTGTAACCCCCGAGTGACTCCTAATCCAATTGCCTCCACCCCGGCTTGGATACAAAAGCCTTTACAAACGAAAACAGCGTTTCAAACTCCGTCATGCTCGCAGCGGTCGGGCAGCCAGTGCCCAACACTGCCCATGCCGTCAGTGTCTCTCTGCCGTCATGGGCGGCCACAGTGGGTTACGAAGAAGGACAGGATTGGGTGGTGTCGAAAATGGAGACGGGCTATCCCAGGTTCTTCATTCATCTGACTATCCAAGAGCTCCAACGAGAGATCTTGAAGCTTTATGGCAGACCTGGGGAGAGTGTCATGCTCTTCCCGACTCTCGCCACCGCGAAAAGATGCCAGAAGTTCTTCTACGACAAGGTCGAGGGCCTGGATACGGGTTCCGTTCGAATCTTACAATTGGAACCGGTCGTTGACAAACACAGAAGCCACGAGACCGTCTTCTCTGGACTCGCATGTATTTTCTTTCCCAGTGACTACTTTAGCGTGGCGAAGCAGGTGTGGCAACACTCTGGAGACGGGATATCCAGCCGCCGCGGGGAGTTCTGTCTGAAAGCCTTAAAGGAAGGTCTACTCCAACCCGAGACTGCACGAACAAAGTCGAAAACAGACGACGTACTGTTTACCAAAGGTCCTCGGCGATACCAAAGACCCGCATCTCGAAATGGAGTGACGAATGACAGCACCAGCCCTATCGAGCCAGTCGTGAATGGGGTAGCAAACGACAGCGAAGACAAGGACTTTCCTCAATTCGTAGAGGAGCGATTCGGTCGCAATCTCAGCGTCAAACTCGCCCAGCAAGCTAAACTAGCGATTCGTCGCAGGATCAGTGGGTGTCTGATAGACGACGGAGAGCTGGATCAAGCGTTGGCCGGATCTCCTAACGACTGTAACAGCAGACAAGTTGGGCTCTCACAAGACGACGTCTACCTCTACCCTTGTGGGATGTCATCGATATTCAACACGCACCGAATTCTTCTGGCCCACGCAGAGGCAAAGGGGCAACCACCCAAGAAAAGTATTTGCTTTGGATTCCCTTACATTGACACCCTCAAAATTCTAGAGAAGTGGGGACCGGGGTGCCTCTTCTATGGCCTTGGAAGTTCAGCCTGTCTGGACGACCTGGAGCGGCGTCTCAAATCCGGTGAGCGGTTCCTGGCCCTGTTCACCGAATTCCCGAGCAATCCGCTCCTCAACTCGCCCGATCTCCAACGCATTCGCGCGTTGGCGGACACGTATGATTTCGCGGTGGTGGTCGACGAGACCGTGGGCAATTTCACCAACATTGATGTCCTCAGCCGAGCAGACGTCGTGGTTAGCAGCCTGACGAAGCTGTTTAGCGGTGACAGTAATGTCATGGGCGGCAGTGCCGTGCTGAATCCCCAGAGCAAGTTGTATGCTGAACTCAAACAAACCATGTCCCGCGAGTACGAGGACAATTATTGGGCCGAAGACGCCGTCTTCATGGAACGCAACTCGCGGGACTTCATCTCCAGAAGCGAGCGCATGAACGCGAATGCCGAGGCGATCACGACAATCCTGCAGAATAGCCCCTTGGTCAAGCAAGTCTACTATCCGAAATGCAGCCCCAGCCGGCCCAACTACGAGGCCTGTCGTACGCCGAATGGTGGCTACGGCGGCTTGCTCTCTGTGACCTTCAAAGACCCCAAGCAAGCGGTCGCGTTCTTTGACGCTCTCGAAGTTCAGAAGGGTCCGAGCTTGGGCACAAACTTCACCCTTGCATGTCCCTATACGATCCTGGCGCACTATACGGAACTGGACTGGACAGCACAGTGGGGAGTGGAGGCGGATCTTGTTCGGTTGAGTGTCGGGTTGGAATCGCCCGCAGAACTCGAGGGCAAGGTAGAACGGGCATTGAAAGCCGCAGAGGACGTGAAGGTATAGATAGGAGGACGTTTGCGAGCAAGGGGTGTATGTAGATCAAGGAGAATATCGGGCCATGGCTGTTCAACTCAGCCATCCGGCTCTTTTGGGAGGGACCAAGAGGAACGAGTCCCAGGTAGATATAATGTGGCCAGTCCAAGTGAAAGCGTTCATGCCACTCTCCTAGGAGCTACACAAGTTACTACTCGTATTTCCCTGGGGTGATACCCAGAGTCTGGCTGACTAGCTGCCCAAAGGCAAGGCTGCGCTGTGCTGCGTGCGCCCCACACTCCAGAATTCGGTCGAGGTGCCGCCCCGCGGACAGATCAACGTCATACGATTTCACGGCTTTGGTCAGGCGATTTCCCCCAAGCCCATCACCACTACCACCACCACCACCATCATCTTTACGTTTGTTTTGTTTTGCCTCTCGACACAAGTCTTTTTGCAATCCATTTAATTCCCCAAGCAAACTTCATTTCCTTGCAGGCAAGTTTGAAGTGACGACGACTTTTGTAATCTGTGGTACCCTTTTCTCTTCCCAAAAATCAACCCAACTTCGACCACCTTGACTGGGTTGGTTCATCGGCTTCTGGGTTTTTTGTGTCTCCGGTATACCTGCATGCGCCTTGGCTCTACTCTCTTCCTCTGTGCAGGCACCGCGATCCTGATTCTCGCAGTCCTGGTCCGAATCCCGGACTTTTCTAGCATCTCTCTCCGGCGAACCTCGTTCCTCTTCATCTCACATCGTCCTCCTCGAGCGGCCAAGATGGCGTGGCGCTGCTCCGGGCGCACCAACGCCGAGCTCATCCAGAACCTCTTCAACGCGGGCATCATCACGGCGCCGCGGGTGCGCGACGCCATGAAGTCGGTCGACCGCGCACACTACTGCCCGTCGTCTCCGCAGGCCGCGTACGAGGACTCGCCGCAGCCGATCGGGTACTCGGCGACCATCTCGGCGCCGCACATGCACGCCGCGGCCTGCGAATCGCTCCTACCCTTCATGCCGGAGAACCGGGGCGCCAAGGTGCTGGACATCGGCTCGGGGAGCGGGTACCTGACGCACGTGCTGGCGAACCTCGTGTGCGGGGCCGACGGCAAGGGGGACGGCAAGGTCGTGGGCATCGACCACATCAAGGGCCTGGTGGACATGTCGCGGGAGAACATGCGGCGGAGCCAGGAGGGCCGCGCCCTGCTCGAGTCCGGCCGCGTCGAGCTCGTCACGGGCGACGGCCGCAAGGGACACCCCGAGGGCGGGCCCTACGACGCCATCCACGTCGGCGCCGCCGCGAGCGAACTGCACCAGTCCCTGATCGACCAGCTGAACACGCCCGGGCGGATGTTCATCCCCGTCGAGGACGTCGACGGCTGGGGTTCCCAGTGGATCTGGGTCGTGGACAAGGACAAGGACGGCAACGTCACAAAGAAAAAGGACATGGGTGTCCGATACGTGCCCCTGACGGATGCGCCGACGGCTTGACAACCACAGAACCTGCTCGACTGGTGGCATAACCTGTGGCGGCGGAGGAGGTAGGTTTCGTCTCCAGACCTACGTATTCTATCACGACGAAAATGAGGCCCATCGCAGACGGACGATGTGTTTGCTACACACACGAACCGAAGCTTCGGACCGTGAGGGCCTTTTGTATATCGAAGCGAAAAAACACGAGTGAGATTGGCGTTGGCTCGGTACACGTAGCGGGATGCCCAAGGTGGGATGGTGGGATGATGGGATGATGGTAGGGTGGCTTAATGCTTCTGAGCACGATTCAATCCTGTGCCACAATCTGATCAATCAGGGCTGGCTCGGGTCTTATCAATAGGAAATTGACAGGTCAAATCCGTCCGCTTTCTCCTATGTCTGTTCACTACCTACATACCTAGGCAGGTATTCTCGGCCTTTTCAAGTACCTATGATAGGCTTGATGACGACTTAGAAGTATGAACCGAGCACACTCTTGTATTTCCGCCTCGGCACCCTCAGATGTCTCGTCCGTCTCAAAGAAACCCGCATTACTTGGCCTCTACCATGGGCTCCTCCGCCACATAGTGCAGATATGCCCCAAGAAGCTTCGTCCCCTCGATGTAGTTCCTCCGATCTAGCTTCTCGTTGATACTGTGCGCCGCGTCCGTGGAACTGCCCATCGGCAACAACAGGACGTTCTTCCCCGTGGCCTGCTCGAACGTGATGGTCACGGGAATCGACCCTCCTTCCCTCGTCATGTCGGGCTCCACGCCAAAGACTTCTTTGACGGCTTTGGCGGCGGCGGTGAAGTTCCAGTGCTTGGGAGAGGCGACCCACCATTTCCCGTCGTGTTGGCAGTACACATCCAGAGTGTTTTTCGAGTTGAGTTTGGCGAATTCGTCGCGGATGTACTTGAAGACGAGTTCGTTGACCTTGGAGGACTCCATGTCTGGCACGGTGCGGATGGAGAACTTGCCAATGACCTTTGCCGGGATCACCGTCTTCGCTCCAGGAGCCGAGAAGGCACCTTCGACGCCGTGGATGGAGAGTGAAGGGTATCGCCAGCGGGCCATCAGGGTGTTTTCCTTATCGGAGAAGATGGCCGTTTCGGAACCTAGAGATTCGTATAGGTTGTCCATGGTGTAGGCGATAGGTCCGTAGAGAGCTTTCTCTTCCTCGGTGAGTGGGGCGACCATTTCGTTGATGCCAGGAATGAGGATCTTTCCGCGGTTATCGACGAGTTTGCTGAGAATGAGCGTCAAATCAGTCATTGGCTCCTGAGCAGTGCCTCCGAACACTCCTGAGTGGAGGTCCTGTCCTGGACCGGAGATGGAGATGGAATAGTAGTTGCATCCGCGCAAACCGTAGGTGAGACAGGGCTTCTCCGTTCCGAGCCAGTAGTTGTCAGAGATACAGACGGCGTCGGCATCTTTGAAGAACTTCTTGGCTTCGGCGTTGATGAAGTCGTCCAGACCTTCTGAGCCGTACTCTTCCATTCCCTCGAAACAGCACAGCAGATTGACGGGGAAGTCGACGCCGGCCTTCTGGTGGGCTTCGATAGCGTTCAACCAGCCCAACACGGGTCCCTTGTCGTCAGTGCTGCCCCGCCCGTACATGCGTCCCTTGTCGTCGATGGTCAACTCGAAGGGCTTTGTAGCCCATCCGTCTTCGATAAGGGCGGGTTGTACATCATAGTGTCCGTAGACCAAGATGGTCCGCTTGTTCTTGTCATTCCCATAGCGGGCAATGATGACTGGAGGAAGGTCGAGATGTTCCTTGCCGGGTTGTTTTCCGAGCGGGCGTTGTTGAACCTCTGCACCTAGGGATTCCAGTTCGGAGGCCAGGAATTGACCCATCTATTGCTCTTTCAGCCACATTCCAGCAGTGCTGCTTCCTGTGATCACCTACTCGGACGACATCCTTTCTTCTCTCCTCGTCTGCCGACACGGAAGGGATTGCCACGGCTTTTCGCAGTCCTGTTGAAAGTGATGGTCAGTACCCCGCGGTCGTCACTGAGGTTAACAAAGGGTCCCCACGATCGATGAAGGAATCGGCAAGCTCATCCACCCTGAAACTTGTTAGCACGTTGTCAAATGTCTAGGTCTTGCGCCCTACTTCTTGAAATAAGGCTCTAGCTGTGGTGCCATCTTGTCGTCAGATATGTGGCCGTAGTAATCTCGAGTATGGGATGGAAGTCTCAGTGCACGTTTAAGCGGGTAGCGAGGTCGAGCGGCGGTGCCCAGCAAAGATGCAGTCTTGAAAAATCTCTGGAGATGTGTCGAAGAGGGACGACCTGCGCAAATCGTGTGGAGCATGTGTTGACAGGCTGAAGGCCCTTTTGCCTGCGCGGGATACAGTCACGTAGTTTAGAGTGTGATTGATAGGTTTTGGAGATCTCCGCATTGCAAAACTGGCTGAAAACTGTACAAGACTGGGACCCCTTAACAGCCGTAACTATTAATTCACAGGTAGAGAAAGCAAAAACCTCTGCACGCAGGTCCTGCTATTCCTTCATATCTATACATTGCTTTAGGCATCTCTATACCAGCGTTCCTTTCTGATCTGTCGATCCTCGCGTGCCTCTCTTCTTTTCTTGCCCCAGTTCGACTTGACAATATCCGTCACCATTTTCTGCTCTTTGCCCTTTTCTGGAGCTAACCCTTCGACGACCAGGTGTGTGAAGACCGGTGAACAATCAAACTTTTTAGATAGCCGACTGACGCTCCATTGCGTGGGATCTGTCCGCCTCAATTCCCTCATCTCTTCCAGGTCCTTCTCCGAGAGGTGGTATCGTTTCTCCGTTTGCCCCGGGATGGCTGGCAGCTGCTGAGCTGATTGTAAATGTATTTGCTGGGTTTCAGGATCTGGAAGCACTTTTCTGCGGTCATTCTTGGGCAGGAAGATGTTGGGCGTATGGTAGACATTTGGCATGCTTGGGGGAGGGTTGTAGATGATGTGGTCGTGCAGCTCTGTCTTGGAGGGTAGGAAGTCCGGATCTGGCTTGATATTGAGCCTGGATCTTGTTCGTCTGTAGGAAGATTGATGTCGGCGGAAAGAGGGTCGGAGGATCTGGGCGCAGAGCTTGTAGAATCGCGAAGATGCGTTCGATGGCATTGGAGAAAGGGTCATCGAGCGCATATTGACCAGGGGAGTTGCTCTGTGCGTTTGCAGACGTCTGAACAGATAAGACATTCACAGCCTTCTAGCTGATGTCCCCAAAGCCTGGTCTCGATGGTGTTGATGAGAATTTTGGTTGACAACTCGGGACTACCGTCGCTCAAGCACACCCTAAACAGCGCAATTGTTCTTCGGGCACTGTAGGGATATTGCGCTGCACGTCCCCAGACCTCGAAACCCTCCTGGCTAGTCGAGATGACAGCACAATTGATTGTGCTGTGCGTCGGGACGAAACAAGGCGTCAAAGATCAGCAGCTCGCGCGCAGTCAAAGTCGAGCCAGTGCAGCCACCAATGGTGGCTTGGCAGACTCGTATTAGCTCATCGGGTTGTTCCACTTGTCACAAGACACTGGGCAGTGCTGGTGATGCGAGTCCTGCGTCCCCTGGCTGGTGCCGGTGTCCCTGAAACTACAGCTGGTGCCAAAAGCGGGAGCCTAAATGCCTGAGGGGGCCTGTCTGGTGGGCACTTGGGTGGCTCCCACAGGGCTTTATTGGGCTTTTCTGGGTTGCTCTAGGCGAAGCACGCCGGTGATGTTCGAGGCTTTCGAGCCCAATTGGACACAAATCATCATGAGCTTTCCAGATGTGCCAGTGATGTGCCCTCCCCATCCTCCGAGACATGGACCAATTGTGCTAACCTTTTTATCCAAGGAACACTTGCATCCCAACCCTGGGAGTAGTGCATACCAACTACGTACTTGCCGGTCTCCTCCCAGGTTTCCTATTCTCAATAACAAAAGCAAATCGACTGCCATCCTCACCCTCACCTCCTCTCCCACCCGCACCACCACCACACATACTTTCGTTGCACAGGGCACCCTTTGTAATACTCCGAAACTCTTCCTGCCTGTTGTCCGGAAAACCACTTTCAGTACATCAGGTCAATCTGCATCCCACTCTGTATATCCTCTCTCTCCAGCGCCGGTTACACTCCCATCCTTCACTCATAAGTCTCCGTGCCGCAACTGCGTGACCTGGCGCAAGTGGTTTACGACTCCCCGGACTCAGCTCACATTTGAATACTATATTTAAGAGTTACTCTCTGGTTCCTTGTTTACAATATGTTGTGCCTCCGGCGCTCTGTCTAAACGCATGTCACATCTGTTGACGGCCTATTCTCTTTATCTTGACCTGGCAGTCTGGGACAGTCCCCAATTTGGACCACTAAATATTCGCATCACTTAACCACAACATAACGATCGGTCATCATGTCGTCCAAAGAACCATCCGTCAACGACAAAGTCAGTGCCAGTACCGAGTCAAGGGATTCGGCCGCTCCTTTGTTGAGAGATTCCTCTGCTCTACCCTCCGGAGCGCAGAATCCTGCGCCGACAGTTGAGGAAACTGCGACTAAACCGCGGAAGAGGGATTTCTGGAAGTTGGGAAAGAAGCCGGAAGAAGACAAACATCATGGAAAGGGGAAAGCTGCCGTTGTTACAAAACCCTCTTCCTCCACTGCCAGCGCCTCCGCTGGATTGAATCCGACGTCGCCCATTAGGTCTGTGGACTCGACCAGTGGTTCGGTATCGCCGCACAGAGGCTCTGTGGCTCATCCATATGGTATCCCGGGCTCGCCGGGGTACGGAGTGAGCAACTCGTCTCCGAGACCGCACTCTCCTGCATCTTCCATGATCTTTGAGCGAAATGTCCAGGAGGAAATCGCTCTTCCTGAGACGTCCCCACACTTGCCTTCCCATGTGCTCATGGAAAATCACATTGCGCCCGCTCTGGACGCATCTGCAGAGGCTATCACCAACGAAAAGCTGGACCCCGACACGGTGGAGATCGTTACTCATGTAACACATCAACCTGCTGCCGTGACGATCTCCGGTCTTGGAGCCGATCATTCTCTTGCTTCTTCGGTACAGGACGAGTTTCCTCCGTCTGCGGCGCATCGTCAAGACACGGATACTGGGTCGAATTATGGCTCCTTGGATTCCACCGATGTGCGGCGCCTGAGTTTCATCTCCTTCGCTGATGTTGTTCACGGCGAGCAGGAGCTGGGAGATCCGCGCCGAGACTCGACTCATCTATCGGGACACCCGTCCCTCGCTCCAGCTCGCTCCCCATCCCCTATTCGATCGCCCACGTCCTCGGCGGCATTTGGAACATCTCCACCCACAAGTGTGACCGCCTCCGTAAAGGGCCTTGAGACATCTCCCAACCGAGCCCCGAGGGGTGCTGGGAGCCCGCTCCCAGGACAGAGCTCACCACTGGCCGCTGGAAACGAAATCAACGTTGAAACAATGCGACAAGCCCTCCGGAGAACCGGGAGCGGAGACATGAGCCATTTCCGCAGCCCACCCGCCAGCGCAGTTGGCAACGATGATGGAACATATGAGCGACCCTTCAGATGAGTATATGCGACAATGAGATGACGAGCAAGCAAGCATGAGGTGACATGATCTACGCGGGCGCATATCATGGAGGAAGTTATACATGTCGAGAAGGAGTATGCGGATACCTGCGACAGGTAATATGTCTTTTTCTTGCACGCTGACCTTCTCCAGGGAGGCGTCTTTCATTTCTTTAGGACACTAGATACCACATTTTGCTGAATGATTATGAATTCCTGCCGCCTGCAAGAAGGACAAAATTCTCGAGTGTCGGCCCACGCTTCATTTCCGGATCTCTGTGTTCATTATGCTGGTGTTTGGTGCGCACTGACAGACCAGAACACAGCAGTGCCGTGTTGGCCCTATAACATTGAGCGTCGATGGTTCTGATCCATGATCTAAGCACGGCAGCGTCGTACGCTAAACTGTCACTGAGAATTCAGAAGCATGATACGCTGTGTCACCAAAAAAAATCCACTGGGATTAGGTCTAGTATCTGTGTTGACCTCTCGGACCATCGGTCCTTGTCGATGTGTTGGCCTCTGAAACCCCCAGCGCCACAGTTCACAACACCGAAACGACGGACAACACGAGATTTCCTGGAAATGACCGCGGCCTGAAGCAGCATGACACCTCAAGGATTGGTGCGAACCCGAGTCATATATCACCACGTCCGCCGGTGTCGAGGGCTGGTCTAAGATCTGAGAGAACCGCATCAGCAGCCCTCAATATCCCCTCCAACCTGGATGCCACATCATCCAGGACTTCCTCTGGAGCTGTGAGAAGAGCTTCGGTGATCCTGCAACGTATAGTTAGCGGAATCTGCCAGAAAGGCGCGGATCAACTGCAAGCATACGCCTCCTCGTCCACAAAGGTTCCAATCTGGGCAAGATCCCAATCTTGGTTGAGATCCTCGGTGCCCGCTGCTGAGCCCGTATTCTGGGGAAGCATATGTTGATGATCCACCTCTTCTTCGGCCATCAGGGAAGTATCTTCTGTCACGTAATCGACAGTATCATTTCCGGACCTCCTTTGACGAGGGATATCCACGTGCTCACTATCGAGTAGAGGGTCTTTCGTGGAATCATGTGTGACGCGTCCAGTGTGGACTGTTGTGCTTGCCCTTGACGATGGAACAGCCCTTTCGGCAGGTTCTGTGCAGCCGGTGTGTGATAGCTTTGGCCTCTTCACACCTGTTGGACCTTCCTCTGGGCATGAGGAGCTTGGTCGACGTTTCTGGCTCTTCCCAGACGGCTTGTGGAGTGGCAACTCTGGTTCGTTGGTGTGGAAGACGCTAACATCTGTTGAGAAGGATGGACTTGGATCCATATTTGCGAGCGATTGGTGGAGTGGTTTCAGAAGATACGTGCCCGCAAGACAGCGAGATGGAATACCTCTGAGAGAGACAATTGTCCTGCCTTCTTACGAGGGGAAGGGTGCTATCGGACTACTTATATTCTTCTACGTCTAAGGTCGAGCCTCACCTGGCACAGCTCTCGAATTGCCATTTTCGGACTCGAGTCAAGCTTGCAGGACAACTTTTGATTAAGCATCACTCGTTCCAGGTAACATCTTGAGTGCTGCCCAAGCCACAGAGCCGACCACCTGGTGACTTTCGGTCCCTCACAACGACTTTTGGCCTGCAGATCATTGGAACAACGCCACACGCCAAAAGGAACGAGGGGGGGGTAGACCAAGACGTCTGTCTAACCTGGGTAACCATGTGTGCATAGGCGCCCGGTCGTCCATTCCCCGACGTATCCCTACTAATCAGGACTAGCGTGGATGACTAGACGGCAACACGGTCTTCTGTTGTCGGTAATTAGTGGCTAGCTCTCTCGTCACACTTGCCCGATCAAGGTGATCTACGATTTCTTACCTGAGAACGAGGCACTTAGTACGAGTGATTCGCGAACTAGAGCCTCCAAGAGCCTCCAAGAGCCTCCTCGTACTTTAGCTCCTTCCCCCTCAAGCGCCCCTCAGGGACTCGCATCTAACGAGTCAGAATTCGGGCGCTGGAAACCAAGTATCTAGCAAGCAGGCAGCCTTGCCAGCCAAAGCTTAAGCGAACCACTTGGAACTGCCGCCTCATTCCGTGCTCATCCATCCAATCTCTATGACCAGGGCACATCCACGACCCAAGCAAAACATGGCCAGAACATCATGAACAGCCACCGATGACCCTGCCGCGCACGCATTCTCGCTAGAACAGACCGGAAAACCAGGATTGTCAGAAGGGTTTTCAGAAGCCGACCCGACCCGACCAGACCAGATACCAACCAGAAGGGAGAATTTCCAGGTCGCCACAGAGTGACGGAGCCTGAATCACCACGGCTCATCCAAACCCCCTAACAGAAAAAAGAGGAAAGGGAGGAACGAGCAAAAGGAGAGGATGGCAGTCCAATCGACTCTCTCCACGATTCCTTCACCCCGGACCGTCATGGTCGAAACCCTCTTAAACCCCCTTCTCACGGGGGCACTACTCTTCTACCTCGAGCGCAACCCATCACTTGTCCAGAATCTGCCCTGGCCGCCACCGACCATGTCCGTGACACTTCTCCCCTTCCAACTCCCTTGGGGACTCCCCAACAGTGTCCAACTCCGGGCGACGCCGCCGCTCCGGTCACTGAAATTCCTCTTCGCGCTCGGGCTGGCCGTGCACGCGAACCGGTTCCTCAGCCGCTTGGCTCTGAATTACTGGCACCTTCGTAAGCAGGGTGACGCGTGGAATTTTCAGGCGCCGGGCAAAGAGACCATCCTAATCACGGGCGGGTGTTCCGGTTTCGGGAGGGAGATGGTCAAGATGTTCGCCGCGCAGACACAGGCCAACATAGTCGTGCTGGATGTGCAGGACTTGCCGGACGACTTGAAGGACAGTAAGTATACCAACCCACCAACCCACCCACCCTTCTCAAGGTATTCTAGCTCTGGAGCAGGCAGAGCAGAGCTATAAAAAAACCCCTATCTCTACACGTCACAGTATCCCCCCCGTCTCTGGCCCCCTACTGACCCTCGACAACCCCTTTCGTGATATAGCTCCCCGGCTGTCCTACTACCAGGCCGACCTGACCTCTCCGTCCTCCATCACCGAGGCCGTGGAACTCATTTGCTCCCGGGGAACCACGCCGACGGTGCTCATCAACAACGCGGGCATCGCACGGGCGCACACGATCCTCGACACGGACGAGGCGTGGCTCGAGAAGATCTTCCGCGTGAATCTGCTCAGTCACTTTACGCTGATCCGCCTGCTATTGCCGCGAATGATGGCCCAGCGCAAGGGGCATATTGTGTCGATTGCCAGTGTAAGCTTTGCCTTCTTTCCCCCCCCCCCCCCTTTTACTCACCTTCACACTACCCATCACATCCTCTTATCAGCATGCATATGCCAAATACCAGATACCAAATATCCCGCCCTCTCAAACCTCAAACCTCTACCCCTTTCTGCCCCTGAACGGAAAAGCGAAAGGAAAAAAAGGTCATGAAATCCTCAATGGACGTACAGAATCTATCACAAACCCCATCTATATCACAAGATTCCTGTTCTTCTTTTTTGTCCCTTGCTAGTCAATGACCTCTTAACCCCCCTTCCTCTCCCCCCCCCCCCCCCCAAAAAACAG